>NC_132896.1:3406113-3538613 GCF_030463535.1 Salminus brasiliensis | reverse complement strand
TGTAAACAGTGGCGTAGAACCTCCTGCGGCAGCTCGGCTTTAATGAGTGAGTGGTTAGTGTGAGGAGCTTCAGCGGAGCTCTGACTGCATGACCGTAACTCCAAATACAGCGAGCTGCGCTTTCCAAATATCCCAACCAGACGCAGCGAGGGGAGACTCCCTGTGGACACTGTGCTTATCTCTTCCTCGCTTGCTCTTTTCTCTCGCGCTCTCTTTTCCCTCCATCTACACCATTAGCGAGCAGAACAAGAGAAGCGCACACCGAGGGTCTGTGTGGGGCCTATTTTGATTAATCTGTGCTCTGATAGAGGAAATATCCGTCCCCGTGTGTCAGCAAGTTTCTAATCCACAGCCCGGGCCGGAGCGCGGCGGAGGACAAAGAAAAAACTGGCCAATTAAAAACTCCTGATCTGTACAAAACCAATCCACAGAGCCTCAGAGGAACATGAGCTTTTATGAAGAAAGCAGACAAACACAGTAGAAATAAAGGAGCTTTTGAAGCCTAGGTTTATTATTCTGTTATTGATAATGAAGCAGAAACTACTATGAACTCATTGGTTATTTAGAAGATTTTGTGGAGTCCCACAGGGTTCTATTTTAGGGTCAATGCAACTGATGTTAATTCAGAGAAAACTGCAGTAGATCTGTTGGCAGGGTGTAAGGAGTTAAGCTACATTGTTTTATTATTTTATTAGATGATAATTAATTGTCTATATTTTTGGTTTATATATGTTTTTATATATTTGTTTATATATGTCTATATATTTAGTTTGGTTTATATAAAGATGAATAAAAACACTTTAATTAATACCTCTCATATTCGCTTAAATGCAATATCAACCAATTCTGTCCTTTAGTGTAACATAATATAACTATAAATATAATATGAAATAATAAAATATACATAATATATATAAAATATAATATAAAAGAGAAAAACAAATTAGGGAGAAATTAATTTAATAAAAACAGTTTTGAAAAGATGACTGTAAACAGGTTTTACAAGCCATGTGGGAAAATAGTTTTAGGTTATACATAATATTAACATTATATAAATTATATTAACAGTAACATTATCACTCTCTCAAGTCAATTTTTAACACCACACCACAGTTTCACTGCATTGACGGTGCAGTTCAGCTCTAAATTAAATAATAAAAAAGATCTGATATTTTCTCTAATATCAAATTTTAAGCTCCATTAATTTATGATTTGTTTAATTAGAAATTGAGATGTGCAAGAATGTACTTTTGCCATGCCGCTTTGCCATCAGCAGCCGGAGTCTGAGTGAGCACAATTGGCTGTGTTCTCTCCGGGTGGGTAGGTGGCACTCTCTCCCCTCATCACCCCCAACTCATCCCCAAAAGAAGTACTGGATGGAGCTCCACCATCCATCATTCCAGAGAACGCAGTTCTCCCACTGCTCCACAGCTCAATGCTGGGGGGCTTTATATATACCCCTCTAGCCCACGCCTGGCATTTGGAGGCAGCATGGTGCCAATAGGGTCATGTTTGTTGATCTGCTCCAGAGAGTCCTAATCTATTGGCAGTACTTCTCTACAGGAAAATAGGAAGGCAGATCCTGATGGCATTCCGGCTGCACGCATGCTCAGCAGTGGCGCCTCCCACATTCCTTAAGCCAATTATCACATGGATCTGGGAACTATGGCAACCATAGGGCCGATTAAATGGGACACTCATTTACATACTAAAGTGTGGAGGGCTGCTCGTATGGGCTTAGTGTGGCATGAGCGTGGCAGAAAGAGCCAAGCGTGTGACGTTAAGCTGAGGTTGTCATTAAAACCTCAGAAGCAGCCGACACCAGGCCATTAAAAACCACCATGGTGCAAGACTAAGCTAAGACGCTGCTGGAGAAGACCTGGGAGAAAAACACTAAACACACACACACACACACACACACACACATGTTCACGTACTGTACCTACACTGCCACCTCGTTAGGCTCAGCAGGAAATCTAACCACTGAAATCAACATTCCTGCATTTTACGGAGCAGCTGGGGAGCCGTGCTTCTCTACCGACACAGACAATTAGTTAATGAGTCATCAAAGACTTCTGCTGTTAACCTTTTAAGGATATGACGACATGCTGTGGTGAACCTTGAAAGAGAAAATTTTAATAAATCAATTACTGAATATTTTTGATTTGCATAATTCTAAAGCTGAGTTTGTGGCGAAATACCTGATTCAGACCAATTAAATCCAGAACGGTGAACTGCATTATTACTGCATGGTAACAAATAACAAGATCTGGCCAGACGCCCACTTCTTGGATTAGTTCTTAGACTGTTGGTACTCGTACCCTCAAATGCACATGCTCTCCAACCAGCCGAAAGGTGAATCATATAGACATTAAATGAATAAATGAATGAACTGCTTGTGCCGGAACTGTATATTGGAGAGAGTGGCAACACATAATGCTTGTTTGTCATCAAACTCTAAAACACCATAGTGAACAGCAAATACTGAATAATTCATAGTGGAAATGGAATAATTTATAGTGGATACTAAACAATTCATAACAGTCAGTGAATAATTCCTAGTGTATGTTAAAAAAAATCATAGCAGATGATAATAGTTCATAGTGGATACAAAATAATTAATGGTGGATACTGAATAATTCAAAGTCAATATTGACTAATTCATAGTGGAAACAAAATAATGTATAGTGGATATTGAGTAATTCATAGGAGATACTGAATATTTCAGGATAGTTATTGAATATCTCTCAGTGTATGCTGAATAATAGTGGACACTAAGTAATACAAAGTGGCTACTGAATAACTCATACTGGATTTAAAGTAGATACTGAATAATTTACAGTGGATACTGAATAACTCATAGTGGACACTAAATAATACATGGATGCTGACTATAAATGGATGCTGACTAATTTAAAGTGGATACTGAATAGTTCCTAGTGGCTACTGAATCATTCATAGTGGATACTGAATAATTCATAGTGGACACTGAATAATCCATAGTAAATACAGAATAATCCACAGTGAATAGTAAATAGTTCCTAGTGGACACGGAAAAAATCATAGTGAATAAATACTGAATGATTCACAGTAAACACTGAATGATTCACAGTTAATACTGAATGATTCATACTGGATACTGAATAAATTATATTGGATACTGAATAATCCATAGTAGATACTGAATAATTCATACTGGACATTGAATAATCCATAGTGGATAGTAAATAGTTCCTTGTTGACACGGAATAATTCATACTGGATGCTAAATAATTCATAGTGGATACTAGTGGCTACTGAATCATTCATAGTGGACACTGAATAATACATAGTAAATATTAAATGATTCATAGTGGATACTGAATGATTCATAGTGGATACTGAATGATTCATAGTAAATACTGAATGATTCACAGTTAATACTGAATAATTCATACTGGATACTGAATAATTCATACTGGACATTGAATAATTTATATTGGATACTGAATAATCCATAGTAGATACTGAATAATTCATACTGGACATTGAATAATCCATAGTGGATACTGAATAATTCATACTGGACATTGAATAATCCATAGTGGATAGTAAATAGTTCCTTGTGGACACAGAATAATTCATACTGGATGCTAAGTAATTCACACTGGATGCTAAATAATTCATAGTGGATCCTAGTGGCTACTGAATCATTCATAGTGGACACTGAATAATACATGTTAATATAGAAAGTCATAGTGGATACTGAACGATTCATACTGGATACTTAATAATTTGTATTGGATACTGACTAATCCACAGTGAATACTGAATCATTCATAATGGATACTGAATAATTTGTATTATTTGAAGCTGAAAAACAAGCCTAGGGTTCAAAAGCTTAAGCATCAACAGCTAGAAAGCTACGACAGCTAATCAGCCAGTTTGTTGTTTTAGGCTGGTTCTTCAGGAGCTGCATCAAATGAACAAAACAAGACAGAGTCGTTATTGTTGGTCGCAACTATTTATATAGCAATTAATCCTCAGCTGAACTTTCATGCTGGTGACAGGCCTACCAGAGAGCTGAGAAAGTTGGAGGTGCTTTTGGCGAGTGAGAGCAGAGTGTTGACGGTAGTGCTGCATTTTCATGTGGAAGGTGACAGCCAAAGGTGACAGCTGGAGAGAAGGCGATGAGGCAGAATAACACCGGGTCTTCAACACCACACACCTCAAGCCAGCACGTTCACAAAGAACAGCACACAATGGCTGTCTCTCGGACAGCACCACGAAAAAAAAGGCTTGTCACGCAATGCTGGACCATATCACCTATCCCAGTATGGAGGTCTCTGTCTCACGCAATATTACTGAACAACATGGACACGATTTCAGATAAATACAACTTGAGTAACTATCTGTCCAAATGTATTTGGACACCCCTTTTATTTAGTGAATAAAAATTAAGATTATGGAGCAATGCTGTAAGAATTTGGTTCAACTGCTCCACAATGCAATGCATGGTGTTTATCTGCTCCAGAGAGTCCTATTTTATTGGCAGTACTTCTCTACAGGAACTTCACAAGCTGTGAGCAATGGATGCAATTAAAAGTTGCTGAATGCATTCATTAGAAAGGGTGTCCACAAACATTTGGAGAAAAAACAGGTGCAGAGTTTCATGGATAAAGCACCTCTCTAACTGTTAAGTTTGGTGCTGGATGGATCAGCCGTTGGGGTGTGTTGCAGCCAGTGGCATGTGGAACATTGCCAGGGTAGGAGGAAGAATGGATTCAATCAAATACCAGCAAATTCTACCTCAAGAGGCACAAGCTGAAGGTTTTGCCATGGCCCTCACAACCCTGATTTTCAGCACCAGTACTGGCCAGCAGTCAAAGAGAATGTGGTACTGTTCCCTTCTGGTAATGTGGTCCAGTATAGAGTAGCAGCACTCAAGTAAGAGCCCTTACTAAGAAACCTATAAAGAACCCATTGTGAAGGGGGCTACCTCTCTGGTATCATTTTTAAGGGACTCTGGAATATTAAACTGTATTTAAACTTAAACTTAGCACTGCTGAGAGTTCGGTACATAAAACTGATGTACCATAAACCTCAAACATTGCTGGTCCTCCCACAGAATTAAATCCAAAACAGAGCTGCAATACAAGTCAATTCCAAAACCCTAAAACTGTTACATCACAGTCTTGACTCGTTATGTTTACATTTACATTTAAGGCCTTTCGTTCTTCTCCAGCGCGACTTACAAAAGTGCTTCACTATTTACCCAAGAAAAACCTCAGCTAGTTTGAATAGACCAATAATTCAAAAGTCAGTAAGGAGACCACTCTGCTATTCACCCAAGTCCTCTCAGAAGAGGAGGGTCTTCAGTCTGGGTTTGAACACAGCGAGCGTTGGACTCTGCTGTTCGGACACCCAGGGGAAGTTCATCCACCACTTCGGTGCAGGACAGTAAAAAGTCTGGACGCTCGTCTTCCGTGGATCTTAAAGGATGGCGGGTCGAGCCGAGCCGTATTTGAAGCTGGAAGGGCTCTTGGTGCAGATCGGCTTTTGCCCATCGCCATCAAGTACAGAGGGGCTGGCTGGTCCAGTCTTGGCTTTGTAGGCCAGAGTCAGGGGTCTGAATTTAATGTTTACGCCCCTAAATTAACATAAACCCTGCCCACTACAGAAATCCCAAGGGAAAGCTGGCAGGACAGTAAAACCTGACGGCGACTTCAGGAGAATATACCTTTAGACTCTGCTGGTTATGGGAATACAGGTCGCAACGGGGACCAGGCCACACAGCAAAGCCACACTAGGCTAAAGGCTAACACTAGCCAAGTGGCCAAATCGTCCACTCCCTCTGAAACAACATGGACCCCCTCAGCTGAACCAAACTGGAGTTGAACTGGAGTTGAATTCCCATCAGAAGGGAAAGCAATGGCTTATTTTTATTTTTTAACAGTAAGATCTGGGGATGCAATAGGAGGGGGTGTGGCTTAAAGCTAAGCGGCTACGATCTGTTCAGTTTGCCAACTGCATGACTGTGTAAACCAGCCAGTAAAAGCAGACCTTATCATTTACGTCCTGTGAGTCCTCTGTAAAAGGAAAATTAGCTTGTTTCATTCTAAGGGAAAATAACAGGGTGGTAAATGGGCTTGTTAAAGGCTGACTCAGCATTTCTCACCCCAACCAAAGTCACATACTTACTATTTCTACATTAGACGACAACTTGGAGCATAGATAATGCAATAATTGCAGAGAAACGAAGACACCAGGTCAGGTCTGTCCAGCCTGCAGGACATGATATTAGCATTCTTTTAGCAAAGTAGCCACACCCTACCAGCTCTATGGGGAGATGAGTAGACGAACTTCATGAATGCAGCCCTAAATACACAAGATCACTACAGCAATCCTGCGATATATACATGGAAACTGCCCAGCCCTGACGTCACCCAGGGCTAAAAAACACCTGCTTCCTGCAAAGGCCACAAAACAAGCCCATCAGTGTTGCTGTTTATAAGTCGTCAGACAGGCAAGCTGTGCAAGCGCTTGTGTATTACATGTCACGAGAGAAAGGACTAGGGAGGAGGGAATAAAAAAACAGGACAGCTGACTGGGAGGGAAAAAAAAACTTGTCAAGAAATGTGACACTTCTAATATATTCTGATCCCAAATATATTCCAGTTCAGGAGCTCAGATTTTGCCCTAAATAAGAGCGATTAAATCGTACGAATAGTGTTCATGTTGAGCGAGTGTGTGTGTATGTGTGTGTGTATGTGTGCCTTTTTCCCGAACAGTCTGTATCTTATGTAGGTCAGATCCACTGAGTGCCGCTCTCTCCCTCTCTCTAGATGTGCGTTCGGGCTCAGCTGTGGAAGGCATCTATAGGGTGAGCTCAGGGACGACGTGCATCATATTAGAAACACACCCTTCAGGCCAAAAACTCCAGAGTGGCAGTGATTTAGAGCGAGCCCATCAAACTCCCGAACAGAAGCTGCTTAGATTAATGAGAAAGATGCGGAAAGCATCATCACGCATCACTATTATGCAGCAGGCAAGGCAGCCTTTCTAGGTCCTGTCATGTGTCCTGTCATGTGTCACCACTACAATGCAGAAATCAAGCCGAGCCGAGCCAAGCTAAGCTAAGCCAAGTCATGTCAAAGTTGTTTGTACGTCGTTTGTTAGAAAAAGAACTGTCAACTGTTAGAAGACAGCTTAACGAAGGCTAGAGGAGCCGTCCCCACAGCCTGGTAGGCTGGTGGTCCAAGATTCATGCTGCAAGTGTTGGTGAGCCTGTGCTGTGCCACTGCAGCCTCAGCTTTCTGTCCTTGGCGGCAGAAGTGGATCTGCACGGGGTCTTCTGCTGTTGTAGCCCAACTTCTTCAAGGTTGGATGTGTTGTGTACTGTAGAAAACATAGACAGTGCAACACCACTCAAAAGTAAAGCACTGGCCTCTAGCGCCTCCACTGGCTGGTTGCAGTATGATGTGTAGCTCCACCCATCCCCAAGTGTTGCAAAGCATCTCATTTTCCTCTAAACGGTCTTTTCATCTCCAGTGTCTCCAAATTCTTAGTTAGTCTCCCTGTGCTGATATTTTATTTAGATTAGAAATCAGTTTTATCCTTTACTCTGCTCTATCGTAAGAAGGCGGGGCTACATTTGGGAATGAAGTGATTGACAGAAAGCCTCGGCTGGAAGAGACCGCTCGTCTGCAGCAAGACCTTCATGGCGCCCTTTCTGTTCAGTACATGGAGGAGCTGAGTCGTAGAGGAACTTACATGAGCTGCACTTTTACTTAGGGATGCACCGATCCGGCTTTTTCAGTTCCGATACGATACATAAACTTTGCATATGGGTCGATACCCCATACCAGTCTGATACCATTGCTGAATTAATAAACCATGTGGGAAAGACTAAAGACATCAGGATTGCCTTAAACATGACTTTATATAATATAACAAATTAATACATAGATATAAATCTACTAAATTGCCATTTGTTATTTATTTATTTGCATGACTAGTGCAGTCTCACACCAACAAATTAAAGTGAAAGGATTGGTACTATGGATCGGCCTAATTATCCGATACCCGATCTAGCTAAATTTGTTTTTATCGGGATCGATATCGATCCTAATATCGGATCGGTGCATCCCTACTCTACATCATTACTGGGAATCCAGGGGGGATCCACTCTGCTTCTGCGCTGGAAGCTCAATGAAGGCGGTCTGGGACACTGAGGCACTGAGGGGGCGGGGCTCCACCACTGGGCTCTACTGTGCAGACTCGGGTTGCAAATTTGACAACATGGTGGACAGTTTTGGCCTCATTTCCATAGACCAAAAGGGAATGGAACCACGGCGTCCTTGTTTTCCACAACCATTGGAATTACCGTAGCCTTTCTGCCAGCTGGGACCAGTCGACTACGAGCTTTGTCAATGTTATCTGTACGCCACTTGTTCCAAAAGGAACTGTTGAAAAAACAGCTTAGCAGAGAGCCAGGTCCAGAGATGCCTAAAAAGCAAGCTACAGCCCAGTGTGGCAAGATCCACGCACTTGTTTAAGGTGAAAAGTCCTTGAAGAGATGTTTATCCGGTGTGGAAGTCTGATTTCCCCCTATCCTAGAGTGTCTAATGATGCCTAATGATTAATTCAATTTGTTATGCTCCCTCTTGAATTAATGAGGGAGTTGATTATGCGTTCTATTAGCTGAAACGAGCGCGTTCAATCTGGGGTAAATTCCTCAGCAGGCAGCCTAGGCTGTCAGAAAAATATGCTGGTGCTTTTTCACTCCCTGTGAATTAAAGATGACATCTGCTACATGTGTTATGGGTTATGTGGATATAGAGCATCGTCCAAGAGTAATTATTCATCATCTCATTAAAACCTAAACTTTATGCTAATTACACATAATCATGCGTTTTATTGGAGCCGCAGACACCGTCAAAGCAGACGACGTCTAGATCTATGGGTCGCATGCAATTGATCAGACGTATTAATGGCAAAAAGTAAACACATGAAAAAACCTCAGACAGGGAGGCAGAAGTCAGTCAGCAAGAGTCAGTTAAATGAGCTGAAAAATACACACGACACAGTGTAGCAGCGAGGATGAAGAACAGGCCTTATGAAGGCTCTAATTCAAAGTATGCATTGCTATACTGTAAAATACACTCGCCAGGCAACTGATCTAGAAGGCTAGGCAATAGGCCTCAGTTCTTTATGGCATAGATTCCTCAAAAAATGTGGTTGACATGGTTACATCACACAATTTCTATAGATTTTCCAGGACCTTTCATGCTGCAAAATCTCTCGTTCTACCACATCCCAAAGGAGTTCCACTGGATTCAGATCTGGTGACTGGGAAGACCCAGCACTGAAAACCACTATTATGTTCATGAAACCAGTTTGAGACCACTTTTGCTTTGTAACATGGTGCCTCATCATGCTGGAAGTAGCCGTTCGAATATAAAGGGTATCATCATCATGTGGCCATGATGATGGTGAGCTGCAGTACTCAGAGAGGCTGTGGCATTCAGGTGATGACTGAATGATTGGTATTCATGAGAAAACCTCTCCTACAGCATTACACCACCTAGACCAGCCTGGACTGCTGAGGCAAGGCAGGTTGGGTCCATGGATTCATGTTGTTGGCACCAAATTCTGCCCCTACCATCTGCGAGCCTCAGCTATGGAGAAGCTACGTTTCTGCAGCCTCAGCTTTCTGTTCATGACAGAACCCGATGTGGTCATCTGCTGTTGGAGCCCATTCCACCATTCTGTGTAAAGTCTAGAGACTGCAGAAACACTCAAACCAGTACAATCACATCACACTAAAATCACTAATATTAGATATTTTGCCCCTATTCAAATGGTTGATGTGAACATTACCTGAAGCTGCTGACCCATATCTTCATGGCCAAGTCAAGTCAAATTTATTTGTATAGCTTTTTACAACTGTTGTCGTCACAAAGCAGCTTCACATAAATAGTAATTAATAAAAGACAGAAAAAAAAAAACATAAGACATGAAGGATCCAAGACCCCCAGTGAGCAGCCAATGGCGACAGTGGCAAGAAGAACCTCCCTCAGAGCTGGAGGATAAAAAAAACAAGACTCACAAGGGGGACCCGACCCATCCTCCTCTGATCAGAACTATTTATCAGTGATTGATAAAAATGACCAAACCACCTATACTGTTGAACTGCTCTGATCATAATCATAATATAATAATCATGGTGTAGATAGTTAATAGTGGTGATATTATAGTGGCAGATAGTTAAGAGTCCATTTAGGTCTGAACATGGTCATTAGACAGGTAGCAGTGGTGGGAGGGTGTGCCGGAGGGTGGTCTGGTATGGGCGGTGGTGGGGACGGGGCCGGCCAGTCGGACTGGTAGGAGGCCATATGCATTGCAATGCCACCACATGATGATTGGCTGATCTGATTAGATAACTGCATGAACATTAAGGTGTGCAGATATTCCTATTACATGTGAGATAGAGGCCCAAGGCCTGGAAATGCTGCTTCTATAACAGTCAGTTGTTTGTAGGCCCTGAGGAGATGTCGGGCAGAAGTAAAGAGCTGAGCTCTGACTTACCGATATCAGTGTCTTTGTGGTTCTTTATGAACTCTGCCAGCTCAAAGTTCCCTGCAATTATGGCCACCTTCAGAAGAACAAAGAGAGCACAAGTAATTAGGATCCATTCATCTCTTCCTTCAGCAGACATTCCAGACTTTCTCAAAATGCTTTCCTTTCCTAATTTAGCCTGAAATTAAAAGTGATGCAATGTCTCACCAGCGCAAGTGTTAATCATGTGACACACTAAGCCAGACTTCTTCTTCTTCTTCTTTTCTTTTTTTTAACAAAACAAAATCGAAATAAAAAAGGAGTAGGAGTGGAACGCTATGAAAGAGTGTCTGAGTCAACAAACATGTAAACCAGACCCCTCAACCACACTGTGACCAATCTTACGCAACACTGCCAGGGTCTCTGCGGTGGCTAAACACTGGGTTAACACTAAAAAATCTGTCTCTCATGCTCACACATATACTCCCAATATACGGACTAAAGTATCGGGACGCATCTTAATCACTGAATTCAGTCCCATTCACCCTCAGGTGTATAAAATCAGCCCCTAGTCCTGCAGTCTGCCTTTCTTACACACATCAGTGAAAGAACGGGAGGTTCTGAAGAGCTCACTGAACTCCAGCGTGGTTCTGTATGTAATAGGAGACACCGCTGCACCAACAACAACAAGTCAGCTGGTGAAATTCAGGCCTTCCCTCCTAGATCTTCCTCCATCAGCTGTGAGTGGTGTTATTATTGAACAGTGGAAGAGTTTAGGAGGAACAGCTCACAGAGAGCAGCTCAGCCACCGAGTGTCTGTCAGACCACGTAAAGTTACAGAGCGGGGTCAGGGCCGAGTGCTGAGCTCAGAGCAGAGTGCAGAAAAGCCTCCAACTGACTCAGTAACTGCAGCAGAGCTCCAGACCTGCTGCTGCTGCTGGTAGAGCTTAGAGCAAAGGAGGACCAGCTCCTTATTAATAATGCCTATGGGTTTAGAATAGAAAGTCCTAAAAGCTCCTGTGGTTGTAATGTGTAGGTGTCCCAATATTTTTGTCCACATGGAATATTCTAAGCAGTCTCATTTAAATAATCTACCAATTGTATAGACAATTAATTAAATAAGTGAGGTTTGTAAAAAGGTCAAACCATAAAGCAGAACTAATTGGAAGAAGATAAAGACGTCCAGATTTTCATTCAAAATGTCATATCTACCAATTTTCATATCATATCTTCATTTTTAGACACCCCCCCCCCCCCCCATCATATGATCAGCACTTTTAGATAAAGGAGAAACATCAAGCTACACCCTCGCTTCAGATAACATCCACAAAACAACTCAGTGCTGTGGGTCTAAAAGGATGTGGAGCTTGATGGAACGAATCCATTCAGGGTCCAGACCTCAACCTCAACAACCCTGCAGATTTCAGAACAACCACCACCATGTTTAAAAGACGAGGTATGCTTTGGATCCTGAGGAAAAGGGTGAAAGGCTAAGGTGCTAGGAGGATGTTAACCTCCTAGCTAAGCAGTGAAAGCCAGTAGAAAGTAGAAAGTGAAAGCCAGTGAAAGCCAGTAGACACTAGCCACCCAGCTAAGCAGTAAAAGCCAGTATAGAGGAGGTTAGCCTTCAGCTAAGCAGGGAAAGTCAGTAGAGAGGACATTAGCCTCCCAGCTAAGCAGTGAAAGAGCCAGTAGAAAGGACACTAGCCACCCAGCTAAGCAGTAAAAGCCAGTAGAGAGGATGCTAGCCTCTCTACAGACTGATATTATATATATATATATATATATAAAGGCATATAATATATATTATATTATATTATATATAGGCATTATCATACAAACTGTCAAATTAAAAACTGTATTTATCATATATATATATATATATATATATATATATATATATATATATATATATATAGCTCAATTAGCCCCAAGGTCTTTGGTCCACCCAGCATTTATTATATACAAAACCTGTCATTTACACTCATTCGAGTTCCCCCGAATATTGAAAAGGCAATCATATCCGTGTATTTTGGCTTCCGTTCTCTAATTGGAGTCATGGCGTGCAGTCATTTCTGGCTGGGAAAAGTCTTCTTTAACCAGGCTGAATATAGTGTCTCAGTTTGGGGCCTGAAAAGAGCTGTAATCAAGCGGCTGCCGAAGTGTGAAATATAATTTTAGCAGTGTGAGATGAATAATACAGGGCATTAAACAATACAGCAGCGGCAGCGGAGCTGCTGTGTACATTACATAAACCCTCCAACTCCTACATATAGGCCTGGAGCTGGGGAGGTCAGTTTAAAGCTGATAGGCTAAGACTGGAGAGCAGTCACATGATGAAAATGAACCAACACGAGTCAGCGCTCCAGCACGCTTAACATGACAATCCGGGGAAAATTAATACAGGCTTCCATTATGCAAAACCCTGTATGTTGTGCACATTTTAATACAGGGAGTAGGCCGTGAAGCCTCGGGTCAACAAAGGGCCATGAGAAATTACACGGAACAACTTAGGAGTAGACCAAAGACCACGGAAGACCACGGAAGACCACGGAAGACCATGGAAGACAAGGTTCTGGAGGGATGATCATAGTCTAGACACAACATGGCAACATGACTACATCTAAGGCAAAATGTAAATTCTTCTCCCCAACACTGCCTAAAACGCACAATAACACCAATGACAACTGTACAGTTTACTAAAAATCTCCCACCCCTATCGACCTTAGCTTACACTCCGTCAGACCAAACGGAGCTCGTCAAATTAACAAACGATCTAGAGAATACCCTCCGATCAACCTTAGACAAAGTAGCACCGTTCAAAAATAAAATGATGAGGCAAAAAAGGCTTGCACCGTGGTACAGTGATCAAACTCGTACCTTAAAACAAACAGTGCGGAAACTAGAGCGTAAATGGCGGACGACCAAACTAGAGGTGTTCCACTCTGCGTGGAAGGACAGCCTTAGTCAGTATAGAAAGGCACTCATTAAAGCTCGCTCAGCGTATCTGGCCTCGCTGATCGAGAAAAACAAAAACAATCCCAGAGTTCTTTTTAATGAGATCTCTAAACTTACTAAAAGCCAGGCAGATACTCAACCCCAGATCCCAACATCTTTAACTAGTCATGTTTTTATGGACTATTTTAATAATAAAATAGAAAATATTAGACAACAAATCCAACCCTGCTTATTAAATCAAACATGGCCGTCACCCGATGTAGTTGCTTTAGAACAAAACTTAGTTGTAGAACAAAGGCTGGAAGCCTTCTACCCACTTCCACAGCCAGAACTAGAAAAAATTATATCCTCAGCTAATTGTACAACATGTACACTCGACCCGATTCCCTCTAAATTGCTAAAAGAAATTCTCCCAATTATAATCGGACCTCTTTTAACAATTGTAAATTCATCCCTTAGCCTTGGGCATGTACCCCAAACCCTTAAAATAGCAGTTATAAAACCTTTAATCAAAAAACCAAATCTTGATCCTAGCGTATTATCTAATTATAGACCCATCTCAAACTTAACATTCGTATCTAAGATATTAGAAAAAGCTGTGGCCCAACAACTCTGCTTATACCTGAGTAAAAATGACATGTATGAGAAATTCCAGTCTGGATTTAGACTCAATCACAGCACAGAGACAGCCCTAGTGAAGATTACGAATGATCTCCTTCTTGCCTCTGATCAAGGCTACGTATCTTTATTAGTCCTACTAGACCTTAGTGCAGCCTTTGATACAATAGATCATTCTATATTACTAGAAAGATTAGAGAAAATGGTTGGAATCACAGGGACAGCCCTATCATGGTTCCAGTCATATCTAACGGGACGCTTCCAATTTGTAAAGATAAATGATTTATCTTCAAACTACACAGAAGTAAGATATGGAGTTCCGCAAGGCTCAATTTTAGGACCACTATTATTTACATTATACATGTTACCACTGGGCTCAGTTATAAGCAGACATGGCGTTAATTTCCACTTCTATGCAGATGACACACAGCTCTATATATCAGCCAAACCTGACGATAAATTTAGACTACAGAAAATGGAGGACTGTGTAAAGGATATAAAACTCTGGATGTCACATAACTTCCTTCTCCTTAACAGTGACAAAACCGAAGTTCTCCTTTTAGGTCCAAAAGACTCTAGAAATAAACTATCAGACTTAATGTTAGACTTGGCAGATTCTCCCATCATTCCTGGTTTAGCAGCTAAAAATCTTGGCGTCACATTCGACTCAGATTTATCATTTGAGCAACATATAGCTAATATTAGTAGAACAGCCTTTATGCAGCTTAGGAACATCTCCAAACTAAGAAACTCCTTATCACTACAAGACGCAGAAAAGCTAGTACATGCTTTTATTACCTCAAGGCTAGATTACTGTAATGCGTTACTGTCAGGTTGTTCCAGCAGGAACCTCAATAAACTTCAGCTGGTGCAAAATGCTGCAGCCAGGGTCCTTACTAAAACTAGAAAATTTGACCATATCAGTCCAGTTCTATCAGCACTTCATTGGCTCCCAGTTAAATTCCGTATTGAATACAAAATTCTTTTATTAACATATAAAGCCCTACATGGCCTCGCTCCTGAGTACCTGCAGGATCTTATAGTATATTACGAACCATCAAGACTACTTAGATCTCAGGGTGCTGGCCTCTTACGCGTTCCCAAAATTCTGAAAACCTCAGCAGGGGGAAGAGCCTTTTCCTATAAAGCCCCCCAGCTCTGGAATAACCTTCCAGATAATGTTCGGGACTCAGACACAGTCTCAATCTTTAAATCTAAACTGAAAACTTATATGTTTAGTTTAGCTTTTGGTAATTAATGTTTCTTAGATAAGGGCTGCAGGTCCAGGGGTTCGCGGACCCAGGGAATTGTAGTACTCTGAGATGCTGGAGCTGTCGTCTCGCTGCTTACACGCGATCACTCAGGTTTGTTGACGGTGGAGCAGATAGATGCTGGTGTTCTCAGGGTACGCCCGTGTCCGTGTTACCTTCTGGCTCTCTCCTTTTAATTATGCTGTGATAATCAGACCTGCCGGAGTCATCAGACATACCCAGATGCTGATGATCAACATTCTCTGCACTCCATAAAATTCCTCTTAGAACTAACTTCTCTCTCTTTACCTTCCCCGAGTAAATGGCCACCCAGCCCAATCTGCAGGAAGATTGCCCGCTGAGGTCCCCTCTACCTGCATCTAACCAGCTGCCACCTACCAGTCCAGCCAGCGGGTCCCCCCCAACCCGCCACCACCCATGGCTCACCCGCCAGCCGCTGCTGCCTGTTTGGTGGCCGTGCTGAAACCTAGATGGACTCGTGCCTGTCTGACACTATTAATATCACAACTATTAACTTTCTGTTGTACCTGGTTTGGTAATTTTTATCATTAATGTTTAAAACAGTCTGGCCAGAGGAGGATGGGTCCCCCTTGTGAGTCTTGGTTCCTCCCAAGGTTTCTTCCTCCAGCTCTGAGGGAGTTTTTCCTTGCCACTGTCGCCGTTGGCTTGCTCACGGGGGTCTTTGACGCTTCATGTTATTTCTTCTTTCTTCTCTGTCTCTGTTCTTTATTAAGTAATAATTATGTAAAGCTGCTTTGTGACGACAACAGTTGTAAAAAGCGCTATACAAATAAATTTGACTTGACTTGACTTGACAATGGCAGTGTGGAGAGTGAGTTTTTAACATATAAACTATGAGTGGGAATATTTCAATAATCAATTATTCATTTGCTACCAGACAAATTAAATGCCTTTTAAAGGTCAGGACAATTTGGACATTTTGATCTGGCATGGCATTTAAGTGCCATGTAATCATACAAGCAGCTCCAAAGACTTACACTAACCTAACAAGACATTTTTCTTTTTAAAAATGAGGCTATTTAAAGAGCAAATGTACTTTTTTGGTCAGTCATGTCCATTTTAAACACAGTCAGTCTGCAATAGCTCAGAAATCTCACTTTGGTAACCTTGGCCCAGGAGCATTTTCCACAGCAGTAATTTAGGAGTTCAAGCAGGGTAATTACATAACTTTCAATATATGTCCAAATATTTCTGGACACCCCTTCTAATGAATGCATTCAGGTTCTTGAAGATGTCTAGTCCTTGTGAAGAAGTACTACCAATAGAATAGGACTCTCTGGAGCAGGTAAACAAACATGAACCTATTCTCCTACTCCATGCTGCCTAATAATGCCAGGCGTGGGCTTATAGAGGGGTGTGAAGCCCCCCAGCATTGAGCTGTGGAGCAGTGGAAGAACTGTGTTCTCTGGAATGATAGTGGTGGAGCTTAATCCACTACTTTTGGGATGATGAGGTGGGGTGGTGGTGATCATCATCCAACATACTGAGCTCACTAACGCTCTTGTTGCTGATTGCTATCAAATCCTTACAGCAATGCTCCTCCAAAATCCTGCAGAAAGCCAGGGCGCCTGCTCGTTCATAGCTTCTTCTGAAATCAAGGCTATTAAAAAGAGCAGACCTGCTTCTGTTGGAGTGCCTGTCTCTACTGTCTACTGCTAGATTTTAGAGGAACATTGCTGTGAGGATTTGATTGTATTCAGTGAGTTAGCTAAACTACAAGTAAGCTGTAGTTGCACAGAACTGTGGAGCGTTATGCTCTCAGGGTGGAGAGCAACAAGAAGCCAGAGCATGTTTCACTTAAACACCTCCTAATGTGCACTCTCCTTCCACTCCACATCTGCCCCCCCTGATCCGAAAGCCGCTTAATGGGAAACGCTGCTACAGGGTGAAGTGTGATACTGCAGTTCTGTGGACAAAAACGGTGAGTTAATCTGTGCTGGACACATGGCTGGAGAACCAGCGTGGGTAAGCAGTGGGCGTGAAATTGACATTTACAATGGGATATGAAACTGTGAATGTAAACATGCTCAACTAATCTTTTAAAAATGAAATGCCAGTTCATGAAGGAGCCGAGCTACACCAGCCAATGTCTGAATAAAAGGCCCGACGAATATAATCGTCAAATATATCTCTATATCACTATTTTAAAAAGCAATATTTCTCCTAAATATTATATTAATTTATATGTTATTTCTTTAGCAAATCACAAAGCAATCACAGACACTTCTAAATATGATCAGTGAACATTTTACACTTTTAAAAATAAAGGTGCTGTAAAAGGTTCTTTCAGTGATGCCACAGAAGAACCAAGTTGCACCCATTGCGAACATTACCTTATAAATTACCTTATGATAAATATAAAACCTCATAACTTATAAATACACTTATTTTACCATATAACATATAACATATAAATAATATAACACATAATAATAAATATACTTGTACTATCTTATAACATAATAAATACACTAATATTAAATTATAACTAATAATGAACACAGTTGTATTACCTTATAATTTATAATGAATACACTTATACTGCCTTATAACTAATAATAAATATAACACTTTATAACATTTAATAAATGCACATATTTACCTTATAACTAACAAGAATGCATTATATTATAAATACACGTATTTTACTTTATAACATATAATACATTCACATATTTGACCTTTAAATTAATAATAAACATACTTATATTACCTTAGAATTTATAATAAATACATGAACATATATTAGGCAAGTTAGTCAATGTTCCATATTTCAGTAGCTAAAGAAGTTTTTTTTTTAAGTTTGTACCTCTGCAAACTTTTCTTTTTTCTCCTCATTTAACTTAAAAAACATAATATTATATGAATTCATATGTTATTTCTTTAGCAAATCACAAAGCAATCACAGATGCTTCTAAATATGATCAGTGAACATTTTACACTTTTAAAAATAAAGGTGCTGTAAAAGGTTCTTTCAGTGATGCCACAGAAGACCCATTTTCCTTAGCTATTCTAAGTTGCTGACATTACCTTATGCACCCATTACCTTATAACTAATAATAAATATAAAAACCTTTTAACATATAAATACGCTTATTTTACCATATAACATATAAATCACATAATAATAAATATACTTATACTATCTTATAACATAATAAACACACTAATATTAGATTATAACTAATAATGAACACAGTTGTATTACCTTATAATTTATAATGAATACACTTATACTGCCTTATAACTAATAATAAATATAATACTTAATAACATTTAATAAATGCACACATTGTACCTTATAACTAACAAAAATACATTGTATTATAAATACACTTATTTGACCTTATAATTAATAAAAAATAAACCACCTTATAACATATAAATGCACTTATTATACCTATAACATTTAATACATTCACATATTTGACCTTAATTTATAATAAATATACTTATATTACCTTATAATAAATACACTTATTTTACTTAACTCGAAAATGATTATAATAATAATAATAATAATAATAATAATTTTCAATACCAGAAATGTTGTGAAAACATTGAAAATGTTGAGGGTTTTTTATTTCCACATATATTTTGTATTGTGTGACAAAAACAAAGTCTGTGTCCAAAACCACAAGATCCTACACTAAATAGTGCACTCCCATTAGAAGTGTGCTCGTCAGTGCAGTGAGTGTAGAAGTGTGCGGTTTGGGACGCCAAACAACAAACCCAGCCAGCACAGCAAGGAGGAGGAGAGCAGAGTGTGTATATAAGGAACGCTGCCACTTTTTAGGACCAGAACAGGCCGCAGTGGCTCTAAATGTAAGGTTTGTGTCCAGAAGTATTGGGACACCTGCTCATTCACTGCCTCTCCTCAAATTAAGGGTATTAAAAAAAAGAGCTGATCCTGCTTTTGTTAGAGTGACCATCTCTACTGTCCAGGGAAGAAGACTTTCTGCTAGAAGGAACATTGCTGTGAGGATTTGATAGCTTTCAACGACAAGAGCAGTGTTAGTGAGGTCAGGTCACCTCATCATCCCCAACTCCTCAACTCATCATCCCAAAAGTACTGGGTGGAGCTCCACCACCATCATTCCAGAGAACACAGCTCTTCCACTGCCCCACAGCTCAATGCTGCTGGGGGGGCGTTACACCCCCACTCTAGCCCACGCCTGGCATTAGGCAGCATAGTGCCAATGGGTACATCTAATTTATCTGCTCGAGAGAGTCCTATTCTATTGGTTATACTTCTTTGAGTACAGGGACTGCATCAGCAACAGGTGCAACTTAAAATAACTGAACGCATTCATTAGAAAGGGGTGTCCACAAATATTCGGACAGTTATGTTTGCTTGTGAACAGCTCTGCATGCTCCAGTGCATGAGATTCTAATACTAGATGCTGAAAACTAGCTAAAGCCCAGTGCACCCACTAACACCCACATCCTCTCTGTGTGCATCCTACTGGTGTCCCTTCACTTGCTCAGCCTCTCTGGCATCCAGAGCTCAACCATATTCACATGGATCTTCTATTACTCAACCATGGCACCATCCACCACACCCTGCCTCAAACAAGAGCAGCACTGGCTGTTTCTCAAGGGAGATAAGACACAGTATGCTGAACGCCTTTGCAGTAAATTACAGAAAAACAAGGCAGAACAAGGAGGAACGTTCATTAATCCTGAATCAGAGACAATGGTTTGGAACCAGCTCCTCGGTTTCAGCTTCAGCGCCAGTCTTTACTCCGGCTAAGAGCAGCGGACGACCGATCGGCGAATTTCTTACACTGTACGGAGATAGACAGACTAAAACAGAGGTTCTCAGTAGAGAAAGCGAAGATGGTAATTATTATCACGTTATTTTAATTATTTATTTATTTATTTATTTTATCATTACTGTTTACTATCATTACTACATTACTACAACATTACTATAAGTTATACGTTCTGAGACGTATGACCAGCATTCCCAGTGTGATGTTCGCTAGTATACTAGTATAGCTAGTATATAAACGTCACCCTCCGGAGTCTGTGTTTCTCAAAGTTTCTATGAATATCTTTGTGATATTACAGCAACAGAAAGGCCCCTGGGGTGATCCAGCGGACTAAGGTGCTGTCACTGCGATCAGAGGGTCGCTGGTTCGTATCCCGATCACACCGCCAGCCATCAGGGCAGCCGGGACTCTCTCTAGGGTGGGTAGATGGCGCTCTCTTTCCCCCCTACATCACTCTAGTGCGGCGCTGGCCGCCACTGCCGTCTACTAGCCAGTGCTTCTCTCCAGGCACGTTGGTTAGTTGGTTGCCTGGTGACGCCTGGTGATCGGCAGCAGCTCAAAAAATGAGGTGTGGCTGGCTGTGCACCTGTCGGAGGGGGCGCGTGTTGGTCTCGCCCTCACTAGTGTCGGGGGTGTTGCGTGTGGTGGTGGGGGGTGGTATTTGTATGGGTTGGGTAATTGGCGATCTAAATTGGGGAGAAAAAAAAAAATTTAATAATATAATTACCCCCAATTACCAGGAGCGCTCCTGACTTGTCTTACTGGTGGATTTGCGTGTTCCTCATCTGTGATTGGTTGATCTGTGCATCCGTCTATGATTTTGCATGAAACTGACCAGCGGACACTCAGACACTTCTGACTGATATGACTGATCTTATTGACACATTCCACTGCTTCAGAGGAGCTGAGACTCTGGTCAACCCCTGTCATTTTTCAGGTTGCGGGTCAGGGTATCTCGTCACACAGAGCTCTAGGTCACCTGGGGTCTCATTACAGAGAGAGCTGAGACTGTTCTGAACAGTTTTTATATAAAACATGTGGGAATTATCTCATATACTAGTGCCTTCAAAGGCGAATTTAGGAAGAGCTCCAGAGGGTTACTATAGCAGTACGTCGTGATTCCTAATAAGCGTAAGAGTTTATCTGAACTGATTTGAGTCATTTAGGCAAGGGGCACATGGGCCAAACTGGCCAAATTGGATGCTTAAGTCCCTCTTCCAGCAGTATTTCTATGTTTGAGACATTCTAAACCATTGACCGATCAGCAGTCCCTCTCTCCAGCTCATTCAGCGCACTGGAGTGCATTCTTACATAATGGCTGTTTGTGCTGTGTGCCAATTTCTGCGATTTAGGAGCGCTGAGTTTAAACATGAAGCACACCCACAATCATTTTGGCCTTTTAATATATTTTTTTCACTCAATTCTAATGAAACACAGGTCCATTCCTGCAGGGCTTCCACCAAAACCACCAGGCTCGGCCGAAAGGTCAAAGTCTTAGTGCTCCAGCATGCAGGTCAAAGACTTTGGGAGCGCAAGGGAAAGGCGCTGTCCGAGGTATCATCCCGCTGCAGGAGGGGGGGAAAGCTCCCTGCACTCTAACGGCAGTAAGGCAGCTAGGGCTACTAATAGATACATGCTACAGTGCTGGATGAGTGAGGCTACATACTGTACTGCAGTACAGTATATGTGCATGTATGAGTGCGTGTGCTGCACGTACCTGGAAGGGAGTTTGCCCGCGGTGGTTCTTCACGTCCTTGCTGGCTCCCCGCACCAGCAAAACTCTGGCACAGTTCTCCTTCAAAGGGAAAAAAAGAAATATGGAAAAGGTTTCAAACCACTGGCTGGACAATCCACTTTTCCCACACTGCTGCCTAGTCTACCCTGCCTTCCTCCACTCTAAAGAGCAAGGAGTCCACTTCCCAAGCTACCGTCCAGTCGAAACACTTCTCAGAACAGCTGGAGAATTAAAAAAACTAATAAAAAAATCTATATATGAGCCCCAGAAAGATCAGGTCTGTGTGTGCATGGTCTCACCCTGCTGAACCAGGCTGCAGAGGAGAGAGCGGCACACTTCAGCTTTCTGGCCTCCAACACAAGTGTGAAGCTTTAGCAAAGTCAACACCCAAAACCAGAAGCGGCGAGAAGAGAGGGGGTCTCGGCAGTGTGGATATGTGTTTGTGTGGTCTATGTGTGTGTGTTGGTGTGACGGAGAAAGGGAGAAAGAGAGGGAGAGAGAGAGAGAGAGAGAGAGAGAGTGAGAGAGCGCGAGAGAGAGAGAGAGAGAGAGAGACATGGCTTTGTAGCACTCCAGCCCACTCCAGCCAGCTGGATTCAGCAGCCCACCCACGGAATGCCTCACCACAAAACCCGACACACAACGAGCGCGCGCACACACACACACACACACCTCCATCGCACTTTCCTCCCACCTTCCTGCTAATACTAGTTTCACTGCTGCCGGCAGCTTTTATACGGGGAATAATTGTGTGTGTATGGATATGGCTTGCGCTTCCCAGTGCGCGCAAAAATATCATCGCCTTGCTCCTGGTCCTTGTTGACATGGTGACGGAGCAGCACGATGGTTCATCGTAAACAAAGAGAAGGAGCTTCTGTTGGGACTGATTAATTGGGGACAGTCTTCAGTAAGCAATGGCTCCACTGGTCAGCGCAGGAGGAGATACGTTAATACCTGAACTCACCAAGGTGGAGCTGAGAGCTCTATAGCATTGCTGGGGTCATACATCATACTGGAAAGACCCTGACCTCTGAGGGCATGGCAGCCTAATGGCAGTAATGATACACAGGCTTTGTGTATATATATACATGCCTTCAGAGGTCAGGGTCTTTCCAGTATGATGCAACCTTCAATGGAAGTCAATGTGAAAAGATTTTATTCCAAGCCAATTTGGAGCATTTCTATTGGTCCATTCATCATAAAATTCTGACTCAATACAAAGCACGGCTGCCAGAATCACATTATGTCAAAAGCAAAAAATGTAAATATTTAAGACACGTTTTTGAGTTTATTATTCATGAATAAACAATCATTTTTATTAATATTTCTTACCTTGGAATATTACATCATCAGTCCAAAATGGTCAATGGCAGTGGACATGATCATGTGACCTCCAGAATATCTATTTAATACCTTTACCATTAATACCTAATACCATTTTACAAAATACACAAGAGATACAAAAGCTCTGTCTGATTACCTGAATTGTCGAGAGTACTTCAAGGTTGAATCAATATGGGGTGTATCAATATTTAGTAAAACTGGAGCTGTGGAGTAAATTCTGTTTACTGTAGGAGACCCATGGTTTCAACTGGGTAAAATGGCATAGTATGAAATATATATATATATATATAAATAGTAAATTGTAGCCAATGTGATCTTCTAATACATATTATTATTAGTTGTTATATGTGTTTAATATTTCAGGATTATAGTATTATATTATATTTTAATCTGCCTCCTCCACCAACTAGTCCCTTAATGGATAAAGCTTAATAAATGCTGAATGCACCATTTAAGCTTTAACTACAACAGTTATGTGACTTATTGTCTCGTAGCCCGTCAAGCTAAACAAAATAAGATATTAAGTGTATTAGAACAGTCCTACTTCACCTGTATTAACTCGGCAGGGGAGCTGATCTCGAATCATTTTCACAATGTAGAAATCCCAGCTCTCCTCAACTCTGCAGGGCCTTTGTTAATAGACTGCGCACTCCATTCTGACTAAGCCACAGCAGGGGCTGGGGTGCAAATAATGAATAACTGTAACAGAGAATAGTGCTAGTGTAGTGCTGAGTGGTATAAAATTACACATCACAGTATTACCCAAATATATCCCACTATCAATGAATTGAACGGTACATTAGAGAAAAAAAGGCTAAAAAGCCAAAAGCAACCTGTGCTTTAATGAGCTGGAATGTGATCATCAATACAGTGCTCATCAATAGTCAAAAAATCAATATCACCCTGTGACACCAGTTCTGGTGTAGTGGTATTATTGATCTACTGCCCGTCACTACACCAACCACTGTAGCTGACTTTAGGGAAGAGTAGCCTAAGAAACCCATGCTGTGACCCGGCAGCCTGGATCCCCCGTCGAGGAAGCAGAAGGGCCATTCTCCGTCTGGCTGCTTTTAAACTGCGAACATTAACAAGCTGCTGTCAATTCATAAAACACTGCCAACGCTAATGCTATCACAGCTAGCAGTGCCGTGTCAGAAACCAACCCAGGCTTAAAGCTAACACCATTATAGAAATGAACCCAGCAACTGGTGCTAGCACAGTGTAGCGCAGCAGGTGAGTAAGGCTGCATGTGTGGAGCCCTGGAATGGCCTGGTGGGCAGGGCCTGGAATAGAAGCGCTCCAGGGCGAAAGAACCGGAGATGCAGCTGGAGGATCCGTTCCAGGAAGCCACCATAACACGGTGATCTGGTGAGCCACCTAACTGGGCTAACTGGATGGGGGGAGCTCTCCATTGGGCAGGCATCAGGCAGACATGGTTCCTCAATGCTAGATGGGGCCTTGAGGGAAGGTGTCTGACAGCCAGTGCTCTCTGGAGAACAGAGACAGGCCTTCATAGCAACAGGCAGACCTTAATGGGCAGGATTCACATGGCCAGTACCCTCCACAGCACTGGACAGAGCCTTAAGGGCAGGCAGCAGACGGCCAGTGCTCTCCACATCACTGGGCGGAGCCTTGAGGGTAGGTAGCAGACAGCCGGTGCTCTCACAGCACTGGACAGAGCCTTGAGGGCAGGCAGGAGACGGACAGTGCTCTCTACAGCACTGGACAGAGCCTTAAGGGGGGGCAACAGATGGCCAGTGCTCTCCACAGCACTGGACGGAGCCTTGAGGACAGGCAGCAGAGGACCATCACTCTCCACAGCACTGGGCGGAGCCTTGAGGACAGGCAGCAGAGGACCATCACTTTCCACAGCACTGGGCGGAGCCTTGAGGGCAGGCAGCAGAGGACCATCACTCTCCACAGCACTGGGCGGAGCCTTGAGGGCAGGCAGCAGGCGGCCAGTGCTCTCCACAGCACTGGGCGGAGCCTTGAGGACAGGCAGCAGAGGACCATCGCTCTCCACAGCACTGGACAGAGCCTTAAGAACAGGCAGCAGAGGACCATCGCTCTCCACAGCACTGGACAGAGCCTTGAGGGCAGGCAACGGACGGCGAGGGCTCTCTGTAGCACCAGGCGGATCCTAAAGGACAGGAATCAGACAGCAATTGCTTGCCACAGTACTGGGTGGAGCCTTTAGGGCCTTTAGGCTCCGTCCAGTGCTGCGGAGAGCACTGGCTCTCTGACACCTGCTCTTAAGGGTTGTAAAGTCAGGCAGTGGACTGAGGCTTGGGCAGGGCAGGAGACTTTAATCCTTGGGCTGGGCCAGAGACTCCAAGGCTTTGGGCAGGGCTGAATCCCAAAAGACTCTAGGACATAATGGGCCTGGATTGCACAGCAGGCCACTGCAAGAATACTGAGCCTCTAACTAGAAACCCAAATGAAATCCACTCAAATTTTGATTTGATTTAATAAGCAGCTTTCATCCATACCATCACTAAAATGAGTGTGTTTTTCTTATAAACCAGTCCAGAATCACAGCTAATCCTAAAGCTGTATCACGAAGCTAACGCTATCGCTGTTATATAAATGACCCCGGCCGAAGCTCCACTACAGATTCACTACAGACCTGAGACTCAGTGCAGCTTACTGACACAGCTTACTCTATTATGAGTTATCATTAGAACAAAATCCTTAAAATAGAGAGTGTTTCATGGCTTGACCACACACAAAGACCTCTGACCTCTATCGATGCTCCACACCAACTCTCACAGGGCAGAACAAACCGGTTGCGTAATTCTGGATCTGGTGTATTTATAGCTCCCGTTGATAGAGCATCCACAGCCTGTTCGCTATCGGACCTGGAAATAATAAACGTGCTGAAAGGAGCATGACATGGGTCCCATCTCCCCTCACCCCCCCGAACCTAGCAGGGTCCCCGGAGAGAGATATATTAAGCAGCTGGATTCCTGTGCCGATCTAGGGCAGTCCAGAGCACTGTAATGAAGCTATACTGCCCTCCACTTCAGCCCGCTGCCCTGGGGTCACGGATGTATTTCCCCAAACTGTAATGCAGTAGTCCAAAGCAACAGAAAAAAATATTGGGGTGTTATTGCAACAAACAAGCAGAGTTAAGCTGGAGAAAATGGCTTTGACCTTCACGTAAGAGGGACAGGACAGCTGATCTGAACCTTTCAGGAAGCTGCTCCATCCAGAACACAGTGATGCCGAGAGTACGCTCACCTGTTTGTAGAGCGCACAGATATGGAGGGCTGTGTTCCCAGAGGCGTTCTGCACCCGCATGTCAGCACCATAAAACAGGAGATGCTCCAAATGCTGGACGTGGCCGTATCGACAAGCCTGGACACACATCAGCACACACACTGTTTTCAGTAACATGCACTTTACATGCACTTACTTAAGTCTGAACAACCTACTTCTTTTTTGTAGAGTTTATTTTATTGTGTAATCCTCCCCCTCACCACTAGATGTCAGTGTGTAGCAGCAGCGGCCAGGCTTAATAATAAGTTCCTCATTAACCATCAACCACTGTTCCTTACTTATATTCTGAGCATAAATTATTGCCGTATTCAGAGGTTCTTTCTCAGCTCCTACATCCCAAATATTTCAAGAGAAGTATCCCTGCTCAAAATTCCAGCTTAGCTGTTAGTTTCAAGTAGTGGAAAAGCTGAAAGCTGGTCATCCAGGTGAAAACATACCCTATGCGGGTAACCAGTTTAGCTCTTGCCCAAAAAACAATGAATGAGCGGGTGTCCCAATACTTTTGTCCATAAAATGTATTTACACTTGACCAGCATGGTGTATATGGTGATGTATCCTGGTCTACCAGCATGACCAACCTGATCATAATAGTCAACCAGTATGTCCAAGCTTCTTGACCAGAATGACCGGCAAAGCCAAACTGGTCCACTAGTATGACCAGCCTCAACCAGAACGCTGCTGGACATACTGGTTGCCTATTGTGGTCAGATTGGTCATGCTGGTAGACCAGCATACATCGCCATACACCATGCTGGTCAAGTGTAAATACACTTTATGGACAAAAGTATTGGGACACCTGCTCATTGATTGTTTTTTGGTCAAGGGTTAAACTGGTTACCAGCATAGGGTATGTTTTCACCTGGATGACCAGCTTTAAGCTTTTCTACTACTTGAAACCAACAGCTGAGCTGGAATTTTTAACAGGGATACTTCTCTCGAAATATTTGGGAGCTGAGAGCCGAGAAAAAACCCATGGCATGCTGATGACAGAGCGCCCTCAACGTTAACACCTACTAAAACCCAGTTCCTTTGTTCCAGGATCCAGCCCTCTTCCTTTGTCATGCCAAACGTTCAGCTGCACACCCACAGACAACACAGACAACTGATGAAAAGAGAGGGAAAAGGAAGAGCGCCACCTGGTGGACTTCGTGCCAGCCGTTCTCGTCGTGGCAGGCCACCGTGGCATGGGCGCGCAAAAGCACTTCACAGCAGCTGGGGTCACCCCCAACGGTCACTGTGTGGTAGAGCGGAGTCAGACCCTGTCGGTCCTTGTAGTCAGGAGACGCTCCCAGATCCAGCATGGCCTGTAACAGGGCGAGAGAGGACCTGTTTACTGTGATAAACTCGTAAAGGTCGTAAAGGTCACTAAACATTTCACAAAAGTGTCGAATTCAGTGGTCAGCTTTCTGAAATGACTGACCGCAATTCTTGATGAGCAGCTATATTACCAATATGTGCCTGGATGTGGTAGAAAGGTAGATAGGTAGGCTGTGTATGACTATGTGTGACTTACGTCCCTACTTAAACACTCTCACTGACCACTGACTTTATGTTTATTTGGGTTCATTCTAATGTTACATAAAGTTAATTACAAGTAGATACTCTCACTGACCACTGACTTTATGTTTATTTGGGTTCATTCTAATGTTATATAGAGTTTATTACAGGTAGACACTCTCACTGACCACTGACTTTATGTTTATTTGGGTTTATTCTAATGTTATATAGAGTTAATTACAGGTAGACACTCTCACTGACCACTGACTTTATGTTTTTTAGCAGGGCTTCTGGGTACTTAGTGTTTATTAGTAATGGTAATTCTGTGGCTCGATTGATTATGTGACAATTGTGTGACATTGATTGCATCTGACCAATCAATGGCATTATTTGGAGCTCCACTAAGGCCACACAATTCTTACGTCCCTATAAATGTTTACATTTGAGATACAACCAATAATAAAGGACACTACCAATATCATCTGCATATAAGCCACTCGTACCAAATAATACTACCTGCTCTGTGGTGGTCAGTCCTGTGGAGTTCTGACCACTGAAGAACAAACAGGGTGAAAGGAGGCTCATAACAGAGTGTGTAGAGAAACAGACGGACACAGTCTGGACTTACAGAACTACACAGTGCTTCTATATGGTCAGTGGAGCTGATAGAATGGGCCCAGCACATCCCAAAGCAGGTATGGTCGTAATATCCCGATATGACAGTCGACTTAATCTACATATTTATGTAATATTGGTTAAAATAGCCCATATGTACATAGAAAACACATGCAGTACTGTGCAAAAGTGTTTGTCCCCTGTGATAATTAGAATGAAGAGCTGCTGATCTGGTCAGTAAGTGTTAACCACTGATATTAGAATAAACACTGTGGTGGTGGTTCTCCATCATCTCCAAAGTTCTCCTCATGGAGTCTAGTATTATTTAGAGTTCTCCTCAGATCAACACCTGGTTTGGTGGTAAATCAGGGCTTAATGATGGTAAATCAGGTGAGCTGCTGCTGCTGCTGCTGCTGCTGGAGTTGATTGAACACATCCTCCACGCTGTGCTGGCTGGACTGGGGAGCGTCCAGGAGAACCCTGGAGGAACCGAGCCAGCTCTGTTCTTCAGACTAGCTCACCGACAAGATCTCACTACTTTCTTTCTTCAGAATGAGAAGCTTTGGTTTCTCCTTTTTACTGGATTCATGTTCAGCTGCTTTATCTGATCTGATGAGATCTGGAGCTTCTACAGTAGAAACTTGGTTTAGAATAGTGTGATTAGTGGACTATGACCTCAGTTTCATGACGAAGGTGGCAGCAGGCAGGTGTTACCTTCAGAGCAATCTGGTTTTTGGCTCTGACTGCTTTGTGGAGTGGCGTCATTCCATCTCGAGAGCGAAAATCTAAATGGGCTCCTCTGTTCTTCAGCACTGTTATGATCTCCACCACGTTGTCTAGATGGGCCGCCAGGGTCAGCGGGGTCTCTGTGAGCCGAAGAAAGGACAAGGGCAGGGTTATTAAATTGACATTGATTAAATCTTTGCGGTAAATCATAAATCACTACATGAAATCTATATCTATCACATCCTGACCCATGGTAAAGGTCATCGGAGAATTTTTCTTCCATATGAGACGAGAAGCGATTTTCCAGTTTGCAACTTTCTGCCTACCAAAAGAAAGCTCTTGCGCGCTGCCATGGTACTGCATCTGCTGTGACCTTACACAAATCACACTGGAAATAACCTGCTTGAAGGTTGGGTAATGGTCTGGCCACAAACAGCAAGGACAACAGTCCTTTACAGAGGTTGGTGGTGGCTCTAATGGAACATTTAATGAATCCATCAAAGGCCCACCTGAGGGCTTTCCTTGCTGTCTAGAGAACGTTCTGACATCAGTCAGCTTCCGTCCTGAACGAGAGCCGCCCGAGGCTCTTACAGTACAGCGCTCGTGTTTTATGTCTGTGAAGAGCTGTGATGTAAAATTCAGATGTTGCATTGTGTGCTGAAACCACACAAACTAACACAATCCAGATACTGTGGTAGATGTTCAGGAACTGCTGCTCCCAGCAAAGAGATGTAAAGCCAGGTTGCCCTTGATTGATCACCTCATTAATTAGTGGCATTCTAACAATAAAGCGCTGCCTCATAGAAACAGCAGATACTGGTTTCAGTCTGAAAGCTATGCTCTGCTACCTGCTCCCCAAAAACCTGGCAGGCAAACATTCAATAAATAGGAATATTTTATTATGAGGAATATGTAAACGCACAGGCTGAGTTTCGCCTCATGCAGCCTTAAAGCTAAATTTGGAACCTGTCTGCAGTAAGAAGGTGCAATCTGTTAGAAAAGAGCCTCTAAAGAAGTTTTGGCAGGTTGTAGCCGTCTGAAAAAATGATCAAATCAGATCAAAAACACAACAATTATAATAATTATAAACAAACAAGTAATAGATACATTGTGAGTGTAGTGTGTGAGTGTGCTACCCATTCCCAAAGCATTCCCAATAGTTCCAGTTCCAATCCAACACCGACTTTATGTTTTATATATATATATATATATATATATATATATATATATACACATATAAACATATATATATATATATGTTATATAAGTTAATTACAGGTAGACACTCTCTCTGCCTACTGACTTTATGTTTATTTGGGTTTATTCTAATGTTATATAGAGTTAATTACAGGTAGACACTCTCACTGACCACTGACTTTATGTTTATTTGGGTTTATTCTAATGTTATATAGAGTCAATTACAGGTAGACACTCTCACTGACCACTGACTTTATGTTTATTTGGGTTTATTCTAATGTTATATAGAGTCAATTACAGATAGACACTCTCACTGACCACTGACTTTATGTTTATTTGGGTTTATTCTAATGTTATATAGAGTTAATTACAGGTAGACACTCTCACTGACCACTGACTTTATGTTTTTTAGCAGGGCTTCTGGGTACTTAGTGTTTATTAGTAATGGTAATTCTGTGGCTCGATTGATTATGTGACAATTGTGTGACTTTCTTTGCATTGATTGCATCTGACCAATCAATGGCATTATTTGGAGCTCCACTAGGGCCGCACAATTCTCGATGGGAACCACAGTTATTGGCTGGGAGGTAAGATTACATTTCTGATTAAAGCTTCTTCAACATTTTGAAATACCAATACTCATTTCCACTAAAAGCTTGCCCAACAGGGGGGCTCCAAGTGGTCCAGTCTACAGCTGTCCGACTATTTCCACTAAAAGCTTGCATAATTCAGGGCCTCTGGGCTCTGAGTGGTCCAATGGGCTAATGTGCTGCCTCTATGATCTGAGGATCGCTGGTTTGAATCCCAGGTCCTGCTGCTTGCCATCAGCAGCCGGAGTCAGAGAGAGCACAGCTGGCCTTGCTCTCTCAGGGGTGGGTTGATGGCACTTCCTCCCCACATCAGTCCTACTGTGATGTTGGTCAGCACAGGCATCTGTTAGCTGTTGTATCTGTGCTGAGGAGCCACGCTTTCCTCCGAGCGTGCTGACTACCTAGCTACCTAGCATGAGCGGCAGCTGACGTGTGCTAGTCTTCACGCTATTCTTCAATGCTAGTGATAGGTGGGTTCACATGAATGGGGATTGGATATTTGGTCTTCCAAATTGGGTAGAAAATTAAAACGCTTACCCCCCACCCCCAACACCCCCCCTTACATTAGGTTGCCATGGAAGGATGGCCATGTCCAGGACCTGTAGGTGTTTTGTTCTGTCTGGTGAAACCTGTGCTGTAAAGTGCATGGCCCCTTACCCCCAGTCTCCGGGTCGTGGTAGTTTGGGTCAAGACCTCTCTCCAGCATCTTAGACACCTTATCCAACTGATGATGCTGAATATATTCCATAAACTTCCTCAGGTTGGCCTAAAGAAGAGAGAGAGAGAGAGAGAGAGAGAGAGAGAGAGAGAGAGAGAGAAAGAGAGAGAGAGAGAGAGAGAGAGAGAGAGAGAGAATTAAATTGAGCAAGAAGAGAGCAAGAGCAAGGACAGAGAGATAAAAAGCGAGAGAGAGAGAGAGAGAGAGAGAGAGAGAGAGAGTGCAAGGGGTGAAAGGGACAGTCAGAGATACAGAGAGAGAGATTAGAAGGCATCAGAGCAAGAGGTTTAGGTAGAGAGATAGAGAGAAAGGAGAGAGAGAGCAAGGCAGGAGGGAGAAAGAGAGAGATCAACGAGAGGGTGAAGACAACAAGGTGAGAGAGAAAGTGTGGGAGAGAGAGGGAGCAAAAAAAAGAGAGAAAAAGCAAGGGGTGAAAGGAAGCATGAGAGAGAGAGAGAGAGAGAGAGAGAGAGAGAGAGAGAGAGAGAGAGAGAGAAGAGAGATCAGAAGACAGCAGGAGGCCGAGGGCCAGAGAAAGAAAGCATGGGGTGAGTGAGGGAGATATAGGAGGAGTAGGGAGAGAGACAAAGGGCGAGAGACAAAGAGAAAGGACGCATCAAGAGAAAGAGGGAGAGAGGGGACGTTTAATGAGCGAAAAAGGCCGAGACCACAAGAAAGAAGAGGACGCCTGAGTGAAGGAGGCAGGGCGAGGAAGAGAGGGATAGAGGAGAAGGGGAAGAACATGTGATGGGTATGAATGTTGGATGAGTGCGGGTCCCTGCTCAACCCCTCTCCTCTCAGCAAGAGGCCCAGGGACACATATGCTGCTTTACCAGGCCGGTTAAAAATAGATAGCAGAGCAGCTCCCAGTACAGAGAGAGAGAGAGAGAGAGAGAGAGAGAGAGAGAGAGAGAGAGAGAGAGAGAGAGAGCGAAAGGGAGGGAGGACACAGCTGACTGAGAGCAAGAGTGAAAAAAAAGGAAGAGATAGACAGAGACCACTGGGGATGCCACGCTAGACCACTAACACAGATCAACACACACTTCAACTGCTGCCAAACAACCGAACACACACATGCCTATTCACACACACACACACACACACACACCTAACTCCCAGAGGAAAGGCCTCACTACCTCAACACTGAGCCAAGAAAAACACCAGGAGGAAAAGATCCATATTTTTCCAAACAGTCCACATCGGCACTGCAGGTGTAGAGTCCAGTACTGACGTCTTTAGCAGCAATGAGAAGTGTGTATCTCAGCAGTTATGCCTTTATAACTCTATATAACATTAGAATAAACACAAATAAACACAAAGTGTGTGTTCTTCAGCTACAGGAGCGTTTCCAACCAGGAGACACTCACTTTCAATAATTCAAACTTCAGCTTTAGCCCGTGGCATCAAGCAGCTTCAAACCCATTACAGTCCATCAACATATTCCCTTACCCCATCTTAACCACATCAGTACAAACTGAAAACACACTGGAGCTGCACAATATAAGTAAACACTGGTGTTGTGATTATGCAGCACTCTCAAAAAGACTGGATTTAATGCTTTCAATAAAATTCGATCTGATTTAAAGCCAAATATCATCCATATTTCCCGCAGCATGAGCATAAACAACAGGAACTAGACTACAGATAAACACAGCCAAAGCACTAGAACAGCAGACATTATAAGTTTTGATGTTCCACTATAATGAAGTCTGACGTTTCACACTGCAGACTCTGAACTCGTCTGATACTTTCTGAGAACGCTCCTCACTGCTGCAGGCTGGGAATGAAGCCAGAGGGCGCTCTGCTAGAACACAGCGGTAAAAACAAAGGACTGAAAAAGAATTGCTGATAAAATTGCTGACATTCAGTCAAATGTGTCTGGATCTGCCCTAATTCTGATCTGATCACTTTATTAGACCAGCACATCTTAAACGAAAATTACAGTGAAATTAGCATTTTCTATTAAAATCTATATCCAGATTGAATTATGAAAATGTATTAAAATGCCAATTAACATACAAAAAAAATAGTATATTCAAAACCTGGTAATCAAATCCTAAATAAGACAATATGACATAAAATACTGTAAATTGATTATTGATAAGTGTGTAAATAGCATACAAGTATTTAAAATGCTGGATAAAACATCTAAAAAAAGATCTAAAAATACTAAAAAATATCTAAAACAAATTGTTTTGTGAGTTCATGATATTTAAATCTATAGTGCTATTTAAGTTATTAATATGTTTAAAATATGTTATTAATAATTATAATTTAATAATATTAATGAAATAACATTGAAATATGATTAATATCATAACTGAATCCAAGTTCTCTTAAATCTGGATAAAGTATCGAATACTTCACAAATGGTGAGGTTAGATCCACACATTTTCTTACAATAATAGTATAATATGAAAATTTTGATGTTTAATATATAAGATTTTACTTTTCATAATAAGTTTTCAATTATTATTACATAAATCATTGTCAAATTCAAACCTTGGATTATACACTCTTTGTCCAAATGTTTGTGGACACCCCTTCTAATGAATGCAGTCGGCTGCACCAATTGCTGACACAGATGTGCAAATGCACCCACACAGCTTGTTTAGTCTCTGTAGAGAAGAAGTACTGCCAATAGAATAGGACTCTCTGCAGGAGCAGATAAACAAACATGAATCTATTGGCACCATGCTGCCTAATGGGGGTATAAAGCCCCCCAGCATTGAGCTGTGGAGCAGTTGAAGAACTGTGTTCTCTGGAATGATGGATGGTGGAGCTCCATCCAGTACTTTTAAGAAGAGTTAGGGATGATGAGGTGGGGGGTGATCATCATCATCATCCAACATCCTGACCTCACTAACGTTCTTGTCGCTGAATGCAATCAAATCCACACAGCAATGCTTCTCCAAAATCTAGTAGAGAGTCTTCTTCTCTGGACAGTAGAGACAGTTACTCCAACAAAAGCAGGATTGACTCTTTTTAATGCCCTTGATCATAGGAGAAACAAAAAAAAAAGCAGGTGTCCCAATACTTTTGTCACATAGTTTATGACTATTATGATTCATCAAAACACCTACAGAAACTCATCTGGGAGTATGATTGGTCAAAATATTCAACACCAGTCAACTATATATATAGCGTGCCAGTCTCTGCTAACCACAACACACTCACACTCACACACACACACACACACACAGCTGCACCCTTCCAAACGTATGCAGTACGTCATCTCCAGCAGTGTCTCCTCATATCACCTTTACAATGTGCTAGAACCCCTGCATTAGGCAGCCTATTCAGCAGAGCCCCTCCTGCAACTGCAGCTCCGTGGTGTTCCCGCAAAGGCCCGCCTGACTCCGACAGTCCTGATAAAACACCTTATTAAGGGAGTCAAAAAAGAACAGAGTAAATGAGCTGAAGTTTTCTGCTGACAGAGGCAGAGGGCTGGGAACGAACGGCCGGGGCAATAAAGCATGAACGAGAGAGAGAGAGAGAGAGAGAGAGACAACAAAGCTGGGCTCAGGACACGCTCCACAGTGCTCCTGCTGCTGCTGCTGCTGCTGTTGTAAGACCCTCGCAATTAGAAGCCCACTCTAGCGAAGCTACGAGGCTGTTTCTGACGGAGGAAGGGGGTGGGTGGGGGGTGTTGTGCATCGATCTACTAGCAAATATGCATACGACTGCTTTAAGACAGACTTTCTTCATTGATAACAATCTCCGAAACGTACGGAAACAAGCCAGGAATCAAAACATATGCAAATGCAGCATTTCGGCTTTATCCATTATGTATGAACGCTGGCATTAATGGTGTGAATGTGATATTCCTTCTTGAACAGCGGAGACACACTACTGCCTCCTGCCTTCCTCCCCACTCTCATGAGCACCCTATCCTGCATGCAATTAAACACTTCTGCATAAATATGCAGCATCCATGTTCCTTCAAAGATGCTAATAATGGCACACTTACTACTGTACAGCTACATTATATGCCCAAATGTATGTGGACACCCCTTCTAATGAATGCATTCAGCTGGCACAGATGTGCAAATGCACACACACACACACACACCTGGTCTAGTCCTTGTAGAGAAGCACTGCTAATAGAACAGGACTCTCTGGAGCACATAAAGACACATAAACCTATTGGCATCATGCTGCCTAATGCCAGGTGTGGGCTAGAGGAGGGGTATAGAGCCTCCCAGCATTGAGCTGCGGAGCAGTGGAAGAGCTGTGCTCTCTGGGGAGTTGGGGATGATGTGGTGGGGTATTGATTATCATCCAACATCCTGACCTCACTAAAGCTCTTGTTGCTGAATACAATCAAATCCTCACATCTAGTAGAAAGCCTTCTTCTTCCCTGGTCAGAAGAGACAGCAGGAGAAACTCTTTGTTAACACCCTTAATTTCAGAAGAAACCATGAATAAGCAGGTGTCCCAATACTTTTGTCAGTACTGTGTATTTAGCTACTCCTCCAGCTGACCGCTTCGCTTCATTACAGCCTTCCAAAACCAACGCTACGCAGGAGCTGCTCTTCTCGAGGTTTTGATCTCGAAAAAGCAAAGCTGGCGGAGTTTTGATGTGTTCAGCGGACACGGAAAATGAGAGTCAGCTTTCCTTTCACGGGAGAAAAAAAGAAAACAGAAAACTGGATCAAAACTGGATCAAAACTGGTGTTATGGGTTTTTCACAGGCCAGCATGAGATGAAACAGTAAATATATCATGAAATCTCACCTGCGTGTGAAGCTTTTCAATCTGCTTTTCATTGACGTTCGCATGCTGGTACACCCTGCTCTTGTAGCGAAACTGCAAGACAAAAGGAAAGAAGAAAAAAAAAGAAGAAGACCTCCATTACTCTATTAACTCCTACGGTGAGTGCAAAACTACTACAGTGCTTGTAATGGCAGTGTAATGCTTATCAGCCAGTTTCACAACAAGACACCTTCCAGTCAAAGCTTTGATTGCAGGCTGATATGCTTTTTTTAATTACACCCAGACTCACAAAGGACAAACCAAATGGAGAACATAAACACCACAGCAGACTGAAGACCATCACTGCTTTTAGTACCAGTACATAAACAAAAGGATGTAGTAAGTGCATGAAGTAAGTGCACCCCTGAGCCTGGATTAACAGGCTGAGATTTAATTAGGCCCAGAGGACGAGGACTGAGCAAATACAAGAGAAAACATACCGTACTTGCCCGCAACGGTCTGACATAATCAGCAGTTATTTATGTCTAGTTTCCTTCCTTGTTCCTTCAATTTCTTCAGAACAGTTCACACTGCAATTCACAGTGCGGTAAGTGTCTCCACCACAGTGGGCCACTAGCCACAAATCGAGCAGTTCAGCTAAGAGGGTTCTGTCAAATGTCCTTACTGAGGTTTAACTCTTGTGGAGTCCCACAAGGTTCAATTTTAGGACCTTTGCTTTTCTTTGCTATTCTTTCTAAATAGCCACCTCTATGTAGAACCGGGGAAATTTATTATAACTTCAACGTAAATTCCAAACCTCTAATCAACGTAATATACAGATATATACACACATGGACAAATTTTTGGTACCCTGTGGTTAATGAAAGAAAAACCCACAAAACTTGAATCTGACAAAAGTAATAATAAATAAAAATGCTATGAAAATTACGACATTGCTTTTCAATCATGTTTCAACAGAATTATTTAAAAAAATAAACTCATGAAACAGGCCTGGACAGAAATGATGGTACTGTTAACTTAATATTTTGTTGCACAACCTTTTGAGGCAGTCACTGCAATCAATCAATTCCTGTAACTGTCAATGAGACTTCTGCACCTCTCAGCAGGTATTTTGGCCCACTCCTCCAGTTGTCTCAGGTTTGAAGGGAGCCTTTTCCAGATTGCATGTTTCCACAGGAACAGATTCAAGACACCCTGTGCCAGATGCAGCAAAGCAGCCCCAGAACATAACAGAGCCTACTCCATGTTTCTGACTGATTACAAGATTGTAGACACCTGTGATGCTAATTAGGGGGCACAACTTGATTTAACATAATGTTCCTTTGGTCACATTATTTTCAGGGGTACCATCATTTTTGTCCAGGCCTATTTAATGAGTTTACTTTTTAAAATGATTCTGTTGAAGCATGGTTCAAAATCAATGCTTCAATTTTCATTTGTTCATTTTCATGGATTTTTTTTTATTACTTCTGTCAGATTAAAGTTATTTCTGTGACCATTGTGGGTTTTTATTTCATTAACGAGGGGTACCAATAATTTTGTGTGTGTATATATATATATATATATATATATATATATATATATATATATATATATATGTGTGTGTGTGTGTGTGTGTGTGTGTGTATGTGTGTGAAATATAAGTTCTTTTACTTCCGTTTAAAGCTCTAGCTTTATTTGGTAGTGCTGACCACACCACAGGGTAGAACAGAAGGGCGGACTCAAGTATTTTGGCTGGGTTGGCTTTCCTGTGGTCAGGAAATCAGTGTAGTGAGACATAAAAGAAAAGGAAGAGATGGACTGAGTGACAGGGGTATTTAAAGGGCAAGAGGTTTCGAGAGGAGGAGTTTGGGGTGTTCGGGGTCCTTCTCCCTAACTTAAGTTCAGATATAACTTATATATAAAGTACTTTTAACAACAGACATCGTCACAAAGCAGCTTTATTGGGGTTCGAGTCCCAATTGAACAAGCCAATAGCAACAGTGGTAATGGGCTCTAAATGCCAGGGGCCTCTAAATATCTCCACCTCCCCATCTACTCTTCCAAAAGTACTGGATGGAGCTTCACCATCCATCATTCCAGAGAACACAGTTCTTCCACTGCTCCACAGCTTAATGCTGGGGGGCTTTATGCCCCTCTATAGCCCACGCCTGGCATTAGGCAGCATGGTGCCGATAGGTTCATGTTTATCTGTTACAGAGAGTTCTATTCTATTGGCTAGTAATAGTAGTAATCTACAGGGACTAGGCTGTGTGTGTGTGTGTGTGTGTGTGCATTTGCACATCTGTGTCAATGCAATGGTTGCAGCTCAAAGTAGCTGAATGCATTCATTAGAAGGAGTGTCCACAAACATTTGGACGTATAGTGTAGCTCACTGCGAACTGGTGGGCTTGAACTTGTTAGCTACGTCAGCCTTGGCTGATCTGCTACATTTGGGATAAGAGTGGGAAAGCTGATTTCTGGCCAAACCATCTGCTTTCCAAGTGATTTAATTTTTTCTTGCTGTGACGGTCAATACCTCCAGAGTGGGTACACCCTTATTGGTGGGCAACGAGTAGTCCCTCAGCGGTCGCTCCTCCTCCAGAAAGCAGCTCTCTCTGCCGTCCACGGCCGGCTGGAACAGCCCGTAGTTCAGTACATCCCTCAGACTCTGGGTGAGTGTGCACAGGATCTGCTGCTTGGCCGCCCAAACCGTGGCGTCAGGCTTAAACCTCATGGATTTCTGCCAAAAAGCACACAGACAGAGACGAGCAGGGCTCTATCAGGCTAGCGCAGGTGTACACAAGGCCTAGAAAGATCAGCGCGTGGCTCACTGCTGTCTGCCAGCTGTTCATCATCCACGCCTTTTGAATGCATAAGAAGGGAACAACGGGGTCTGTTATGTAAAGCGGGATTCTATAAGCAGTGTAGTCTGGTGGACAGCTGGTGTGGGGTAAGGTGCCTTTATTCTGATTCACTGTGCTTGTCTGGAGGCTAAAATTCAGTGATCCTGATCAGAGAATCAGGATGAAGCCTTGTTTCATTCAATTAACATCATGAACAGGACATTTCACACTGAAAATCTTAAGAAAAGACAATTTAAGACAGGATAATGTGGTGTTTTTTGCTCCTGGGCTCCCCCTACAGTTGTGGAGGGTAATTTACGTTTACTCCGCCGCTGTAGATACAAATGAAGTGCTTTGAGCTCTTATGGACAGCTGTAAACGTGCATTTCTTGAGGAATACTACAGGATTTGACATGAATATGACTCTATGGTTTAAGCAGCATTATGCTAACAGTTCTGGAGAGAGGTTCTCCTTCTGCAGCTCCACCACCAAAGCTTCACAGTGCAGTAGCAGCAGCGTTCCGGCCCGGAGTGGGAATGATGGCGACGACGCCATTCTCCCTGTTCCAATCAGTGGAGCATCAGCATGATCCTGAAGCTGCTGATTTAAGGTAAAAATGCTACATGATGTTGCTTTAAGCCTCGGAAAGTGAAGGTTATTTTAAGCAGTACGGTTGAATTTAGCTTGTGCCCCATCTGCAGCAGTAAACACACACACACACACACACACACACACACACACACACACACTGTGGCATGCAGCCACCTCAGCAGAAGAGCAACTAGGGTTTAGGTGCCTTGCTCAAGGGCACCTCAGCCATGAATGTTCACTTTCCCCACCCTCACATTCATTCCTGCTGGTTCAGGGGACTGAAGTGGTGACCTTCTAGGCCCAAGACCACTTCTCTAACCTTTGGTCGTCACATGCATACCATCTATTGGGACAGAGTTACAAACGCAGCAGAACTGAATCTTCAACCTTTAGGGGGCGCAGTATCCAGGTTTGAAACCGCAAAAAGTGTCATTTAACAGCATTTAATGGCTAACATAAGTTCAGATATAACTCAATATAAAGTGCTTTTAACAACAGACATCGTCACAAAGCAGCTTTATTGGGGTTCGAGTCCCAATTGAACAAGCCAGTAGCAACAGTGGTAATGGGCTCTAAATGCCAGGAGCCTCTAAATATCTCCACCTCCCCAACTCTTCATCCCAAAAGTACTGGATGGAGCTCCATGATCCATCATTCCAGAGAACACAGTTTTTCCACTGCTGAAAGCTGATTTCTGGAATTGAATTGAAGCTAATTTCAGAATTGAATTCTCAACCTCTAGGGGGCGCAGTATCCAGGTTTGAAACAGCAAAAAGTGTCATTAAACAGCATTAAATGGCTATTATTAAACAAATTATCATTTTTTTTTACAAAATGCTACAGTGAATATTTATAAAAAAAAAAAAAAATTAAGTAATTCGAGGATTTGATGAAAAATACTAAATTTGTATTTCATTATAAATTGAATTATTGTAAAGAGCAATGCTACACTACTCCTTTAAGAGTATGGCAAAATGCTGACAATAACAACAAGCCTTTTTAGATATTATAAATGTGTATGTGCAATGACCATAAAACATCTATTTCTGTATTTGTCAATTTTGTGGCTTCATAAGAAATGATTCCCATTAGTAACCCTAACATTTTAAGCTTAGGCTCAATCAATACAAAAGACATGGTCATTATTAGACATCATCCTTATAAATGGACCTGCCGAGACAGGACAATGACCCTATCTGCTGAAGTTGACCAAGCACTATTCCTAGACAGTTTTAGAAAATGCTTTGGGATGACGAATGGCAGCGTGTTTTTTAATTAGAGACGATTGAATTACGCAGGACTGCAGAGGAATATGCAGTCAGCAAATAAACGTTAATGGGGCTGCAATTACCATCGTCCTTATTCCGCGGCTGCTCTGCTCCGTGTGCAGGGAAAACCACTCCCTTCACGTCCGATTTCAGAAATATTGATTCCTTGTGGCCTGTAGAGCAGGTTGTGTGTTCAGAATTCACCACCAGACCCTTTGACTTGTAGAGGTTTCACTGAGCAGCATTCAGATCTCAGCATTAACCCATCTCATCAAGCCGCTCACCATAATGTAGTTTTGCTGGATTTTGCTGGAATTTTTGTGCACATTGTAAATTCAGTTAAAGTTTGGACTGTTGACCCTTACCAAGACCACTTCTCGAACCTAACTCGGGCTGCAGCTGCCCTAGTGGGTCTCCTAGCCTCGTAGCACAATGCATGTTAGGAGGTCGCCAACAAGCGTGCAGGAGGCGGAGCTTAGAGAGGAGCTGAAGTATGTTTTGCCACTCATTCTGACTAAGAGGGCGTGTTCCAGCGGGAATGTGCCATCAATGCTTACCATCCACTGTGGAGCGAAACTTTGCAATTAAAAAATCTTCATGGAAATTAATTCTAATTAAACGTTCATTTTTAAACGAACTCTGCTGGAGGCTTCGGTTTTCACCAGAACAGCCGACTCACATTCGCAAATCACTAGCTAATGATCAAGCATGGTGGCGTAAAGGATAGTGGGCAGTGGTGGCTCAGCAGTTAGAGCTCCAGGCTACAAACAAGGAACAGCTGGAAACACTAAGGAGAATGCTGAGCAAAGGCGGAGACAAGGAGCGACCAAGCACAGAGCTGTGTGCACAACGCCACATGATAGACAAGAAACAGGCCAGACATGAGGGCAAGGCGGGGCTGCACCTGTCAATCATATTGAATTATGAATTTTGTGAATCATTACAGCCGTAGTAGACTAGCACACAAAGCAACAGTACAGTCAGTAAACGTATGTGGGTCAACCTGTGAGTCTTGTGTTCACCCTTATGGGCTTTTAAGGAGAGAGAAAGTAACACTTTGCTGCACATCTACTTATTCCTTTTCCCAGCAGCACAATCTGCTCTTTCTGGCTCTCTGCGTCTCCTGCAGACCAAGCGGCTCTCGGCAGGAAGCTGCTAGAGTATGGAGCAGGAGGCAATTTACAATAATGACATAAACTCAGGCCAAACCACATGGCCCCTGCTGCCTCGGGCAAACGGCAACACGGAGCACACTCTGACTGTGTGAGTGTGTGTGTTAGTATGAGTGTGTGTGCTCTGTTTTACTGTCTTGATGGTGGCATTCAGTCCTGAAGACAACAACAGGAAGATGTGAGCATTCTGGGTACAGTGTTTACCGACCTAAAACAGGCCGAGCATTTCCGGCAGGGTTTGGAGGTCAGGGTTAGTGTTGGGTCAGACACCAGCAGTGCAGACGTTCTCAGAAGGTAAATAAAGGAGTAGAGGTTCTGCAGTGTGGAGCTATTTTACAGTGGAACCTAAAAACAGACCATAATATCTGACCCTTTATACAACTCTCACTGAAACGCTCTGTTTTACCAGCGGGAGAACCGCAGAACCGCTCGCTCGCCTTTCTCTGTTTATAAACCTGTAGAGCCCTTTTAGAACCCAGTGGAGGCTAACACTAATGCTAACACACACACACACACACACACACGCTATAGAAACCCCAATCACACACGCAGCACATTCACCCACTATAAACCAGCTATTACACACCAGCAGACCAACAACCACAGATACCAGTCCAGAGTGTGGACCACACACACAGGAAGTGATCAGACTGCAGTGTTGTAAAGGAGCTGGGAGCTGATTGGTCGGGGAGGAGATCAGACTGGATTAGAAGATGTTAAACACTATAAAACATCATTTTAAGAAAAGTCTCGACTAAACTAAATCAGTCCAGAAAGTCTGATTATAGAAACTGAGACTGAAAATAAAGGATTTTACTGAACCCGTTAATCAGCAGCTCGTCGGATCTCACACACAGAGATCAGATCAGATTGGGTCGGTATCAGCTGATACTCAGAACTGAGAGACTCAGATCGGATCGGGGGGACAAAATCACCTGATTGGGACATCCTTAGTAACTATAGTTATATTGTCTCTCCTCCTCCTCTCTCTCTTTCTGTTCTGTTTACAGTGTTTCCGATATTCTGTCCTTTTCCCATCATATTTCACTCATAAAACTATTATGGATCAGACGAGGAGGGTGTATCAGTGTTGTCAGACGATTTTAGGGCGTATTTGTATTTGTAGGCGTGCAGAGACACATGGGACAAGAGATAAAGAGATATTAATTCAGCTCTGTCCTGATCACAGGGTTATGGGTTCAACACCCAGGTCCAATGAGCTGCCACTACAAGACCCCTGAGCAAAGCTCTAAGCCCCCTCTGCTCTGGTTCTGACTTTCTGTGTGTATGTTTGTGTGTATATATATATATATATATATATATATATATATATATATGTGTGTGTGTATATGTGTGTGTGTGTGTGTGTGTGTGTGTGTGTGTGTATTAGTGTACTCACAGACTGCTGCAGATCAGGGATAACCACACAGATGAGAATGGAGTCTGTCTGGCTGCTGCCCAGCCGGCCGCTGGTGGGCCGTTCCACACAGGGACGCTCGTCTCTCGAGCTGTCCGACTCCGAGCTGCCCGAGTCAGAGAAGCTCTGAGCCATCTCCTCCTCACTGGACATCAGACTCCGCGGCATAGCAAGCACTGCACACACAGAAACACACCAACAATAGAAACTGAATGTGTGGAAGGTGTGAAGGTCTAGGATTCAGTCATGTGAAAAAAATGACATATTTAAACATCTGGACTTTTGATCTTAATTTAAACAACATTAAGACACAGAGGCAGTATAACTCCACACATACAGCTGTGGAAAAAGGCGGTTAACAGAAATGTCATTATCGGGACTCAGGGTGGTCCAAGGTGCTGCCACTGTGATCCGAGGATTGCTGGTTATGCCGCTTGCCATCAGCAGCCGGAATCAGTGAGAGCACAACTGGCCTTGCTCTCTCAGGGGTGGGTTGATGCAACTTCCTCCCCACATCACTCCTACTGATGATGTTGATGGTGGTCTGTTAGCTGGGGTATCGGAGCTACGAGTCCACCTACGAGTCCACTGCTACCTAGCGATGCTGCATCGTCAGCAGTTGGAAAAGAGGCGTTGGCGGACTTCGGTCTTTATCCACCTAGTTTTTGGAGCATTTCTAGTAATAAGGGGAATTAAATTAAATCAAAAGGAAATAATATTTAATCTTTTTATATTATTATATTTAATACATAAATAAATAAAATGTCCTGTGAGAAAAAAGTTTGAACCCCCTACATTTATTACTACTTAAAATGGTGCAGAACCAGGAGCAGAACATCAGCTGCAGATGATCAGAACATGGTTGGAGAGGATTATTCTGGAGGAGTCTTGAGTCTTGTTTAATCTCAGACGTTTAGGCTGGTCTGCTCTGGATTGATGGTTAAGGTGAGTGATGAAGATCATGGCCATCATGGCCAGATCCAAAGAGCTCTCTGAGGCCTTCAGTAAAGTTGTGGAGACGCAGAGGAGTCTGAGAAGGAGGTTAAGAAAGATCTCAGAGCAGTCAGAAATCAGCCACTGTTCCATTGTCTGTCCACTAAATGATTTACAAGTGGAACAGCTGACCAACATGGCAAGGTCAGGCCGTCCCAGCAAAGTTCAGCCCCAGAGCAGATGAGTAGAGAAGACTCTAACAGTCCAACAGAAGACTCCAACAGAAACCAGGCTAGTCTGAATGAGGATGCTCCAGAATTAGCACATACTGCTGTCTGTTTTTTGAGCAGTGGCTAGACCTGAACAGAGCCTGTTTACGAAGCACATCCAACAGATAAAAGCCTGTTCCCACACCTGCTGTGTCCCATTCACAGGCAGAGAGAAGTGCGCCAGTCAAGTGCAGTGAAAGCGATATGATTAGAGAGGACAGAAACAAAAGCTGAGGCCGGCTGTTCACTGCAGTGTATCTGTGTCTCAGGAGCTGAGGAAAAAAAGTGCAGTGTCCTGCAGTGCTGTACGTCCCTTGGTAGATGAATGCCTATATAATCGAAAAGTGCCTTAAAGGTACAGTGGACAGCTTGCTTACTTAAGCAAGCTTAACCCTACAGATAACCCTAGGGCACTGTGGTAAGGTAGCCATAGTTTCGAGTGGAAGAGATTAAGTGCTACTAGGGCTTATCCAGAAAGGAACAGCTCTATAGCAGATCTGTAGAAGCTGCTGAAGGGGGTAGATCGTCAGAGCAGCCTGATAATTAAGGTCTTATTCTTTGAAGGTACTGCAATGCTCATATATATATAGTGTATATATGTATATATATATATATATATATATATATATATATATATATATATATGTTATATATATATTATTTTAAAGAACACAAATTAGCAGATAGTTAAGGTCTATATTGTGTATATAAATAGACTATATATATATATATATATATATATATATATATATATATATATATATACATATTAGATATATTATATATTATTTTAAAGAACACAAATCAGAAGATAATTAAGGTATTGTTCTTTGAAGCTCCAGAGAGTCCTATTCTAATGGCAGTACTAGACAAGCTGTGTGTGTGTACCTGAATCCCTTCATTAGAAGTGGTGTCCACAAATAATTGGACATATGTGTATGTACTAATAAAGGGCATAACATAACCCTTCATTAGCCCTACCTAATAAAGTGTCACCGCTTCAGTGTTACTCGGTATGGGAATGAGCAGAAAATCAGCCGTCTCGCTCGTCTCTGTTCTCTTGGAGCCTCAAGCGACAAGTGAACTACCCTGCACGGAGATATGGATCAATTACAGCCCGGTGTGGCACAGCGGAACAGAACCATACAGTAGAGTGTAATGATTTTTTACCATATGATGCGCTTCACAGACAGAAGCACAATACAGGCTTATTAAACTTCACCTCCATATTCCAGCTCGTTCCAATCTCTGTGATTCTGCTCTGATAGGCTCTCTCATTACTGTGTTCGCGGGGCTTTCCTGAGCCCTCCGCTTCGACGCTGGCACATAACAAAGCACGGTAATTGGACGGGACAGTGGACGAGACCAGGAGTTGAGTTCAGGATTACCTGGTGTATCAAACCTGATATTCCAAATGCCACACGTGCGACGCGAGCAGGGCGGAGGGGGCGGAAGGACGGGATGTCAGTGAGGGAACTCTACGGAAAAGCCTCCACGGCACCGTGCAGCAGGATCCATCCCTAAAGCAGCCATAAGAGAGTTTCATTTAAAGGTGGTTACTGGTTATTGCACATATACTGGAGTAAAGCACCTTTTTCTGTCTGTAAACATGAAGCAGGGATACCTCGAGTGTGTGAAGGCCACTCTCAACACCTTCCGTCACTGAAAAAGACAAAAAAACATGGATTTTAATGATTTTTGCAACCAAAATAAACTTTTTTTTACAAGAAACACAAAGATTTATTAACCAATTATATTTTAGACTGAAAGACGAGCATCAGAGTATGAAAACACTGTGTTATATTCAGTACAAGTGTCCCATCCACTCAAAAAAGGTTCTACATAGAACCAAAAAAGGGGTTATTTGACTTGCAACAAATGTGCCATACGGAACCATCTTTGAAAGTTGTGGACCTTTTAAATATGACCAAAACAAAACAACTACACCAAGGCTCTGAAGTAATAGCCCCTGGACAGGGCACCAGTCCATCACAGGGCACCACACACACACACACACACACACACAACCATTCACTCACACACACACACACACGCCTAGGGGCAATTCAGCACAGCCAGTTCACTTACTATGTTTGTTTTTAGGAGGCTGGAGGAACCATCGAGCTTAACCCAAGCACATCACCACATGACATAGACAGGAAACAAGAAAGGTTAACATCACACACTAAGGTGTATTACTCAGTAACCACAGGGTTACAAACGATTCTACAATTTGATTGGTATGTGCGAAAGATCAAGAACTTGAAGAATTGCAGCCACTTTAGGATGAAATGTACCACCCTGTTACATACCACCCTGTTACATACCACCCTGTCCCGTTAATATGGCTCCCATGTCTGAATAAAAAGGATAGCACTAATAAAGGGCCCTATCTTACACCCTGCACCCCACCAACACTCTATTTTCAGGTGCAGTGGTCTCAAAATGAGGGGTGTTTAGGTCAATTTCTGGCGTATTGCTACTTATCCTGGCGACAGAAAACACAGTAGCTCCACTGACTGAAAACAGCCTAGGCAGACGATCGTCAACAGTCAGACGTTCGTCCGTTGCTATCTCGGCAGTGAACTGTCAACACAGGCACGTGCAGCCCAACGCTCGTACCCCCCCCCCCCCCCCCACGCTTTACACCACTGAAATAGCAATCCTCCAAAGTCAGTCTGACCGCACCTGGCTCTTAAAGGGACATTACTGCACGTTACGCCCAAAAAACACACCCATGATTAATTAAGAGACTCAGTATATGACTATTGTACATTTCGAGCCATGCAACTTTTTTCAATACACACCTTCACGCCCATAAAATCAAGCTGCGTGGTGCACGATTGACGCCCCGCCAAATGATTGCTAAAATAGGGCCCCAAAGACTTTTAGCCTGAGTTGGGAAAATGTGGACGTATCTCTTGAAAACTGAATATGAAAATGGCACCTGTTTCATAGAATGACAATTGACTCAATTAATGGTCAAAACCTCATTTTATAATTTTTTTGATGAAGTTAAGTCCATAATTCTGTTACATTTCTGAGTTTATTTACATTAGTAGGAAATCTTTACAATAGTTAGTGCTAGAGGCCTCACCCACTCTACATGTGTAGAGAGGGTAAGCATGTGACATCACAGCGACTGACTGTACGAACAAATTCAGCTGGAGTTCAGAGCTTCCTTTTACAGAAGAGCAGAGAAGCTAATGCATTTGGTGGAATTCACACAAACAACTGGAATCCAGCCCCCGAAACGTGTGGGAGCTCACTGAGTGGCCCAGTGTAGCTGCGAGTTTAGCTACATGCTAAGTTCAAGTAAGAGGGAAAGTAAGCAAACCTGGATGAGCCAGTCTACTAAAAGAGCCTGTAAACAGTGGAAAACCCTCCTAAGACCGTTCACTTCGACTCTGCGCTCTCAGATATGAGGCTTCATCCTCTAAACAGGAGTGAATTAGGCCTCAGTTAACTGGACAATCCTGGCTAGACATCGATGCCCATGGACCGTTGGTTCTTTGGTCATTTGGATTACTACAGTCGAATCCAGCTAAGCTAGTCGCTTGTGTCAGTCCCGATTTGGCCGTTTTCCCTAATAAACGCTGTAGCCGAGCTGCAGAACGCTGCGTGTTCCAGAATGTTCCAGCAGGAATCCTCAATTCCCAATGCGTACCCTGCATTCTGCATAGAAAGACGGGTAAAGAAGAATGGACAGTGACAGAGAGAGAAAGAGAGAGAGCGAGACAGACAGACCACCAGGGAAGAGCTCGGCCCACTAGACCACTAACGCAGATCAACACACACTTCAATGGCTGCCATTCCAGTAAGAGGTCAAGTGTTAAATGTCTGACTGGGGACCCGCTCAGAAAACAATCAATTACTGCTGCACAAACGAGACGACCAATTAAAACCAGCTTCGGCTCTGAGGACTTCCTAGCAATACCGATACAGTGACCAAAATAATAACAGAAAGGGAAACACACACACACACATATTTATATACACACACACACTATCAGATTTAACTAGGCCGTCGTCTCGGTATGGGAGTCGCCTGACAAGCGCACGGCCGTAACAGGATAAAAACAGAGCGCGCTCGCGTCCTCCTCCCCTGCGTCCGGACCAGACAGCCGCGTCATCCATCACAGCTGGCAGCTTCGCTCTCTTCCTCGACCCCTACAGCACGGGGAAGTCAGCACTTTCCCGTTTTCACGCCGAGGCTACCAGCAATTAAACCCTCACGCAAATTCCCTGAGTGCAATTTACTGCAAAGAAGCTGTCATTAGCTTGCACAAACATACACACACACACACACACACACACACACACTCACACACAGTTCCCTCACCCATCCATGGTAAGGCATTCATTATAAATGCTCATTAAATTAAAATTCCTATCTTATGGGGATTCTGGTGTACACCTCGCTATCGTCTACCAGCCCAAATCTCATCTAAATAACCCCCCCCCCACACACACACACACACACCCAACCCCCAGACACTGAGGGTAACGAAGCTTTTGACTGCAGAAGAAGTTCACAGCCTTGTGGAGACCTAGTTTCAGTAAGTGGTGAGATGGTAAAGGCCTGCACTGCGGTCGCAGTCCCACTAAACACTCTGGACTGGTATCTGTGGTTGTTGTTGGTCTACTGGTGTGTAATAACTGGTTTATAGTGGTTGAGTGTGCATTGTGGGGTTTCTATAGCGTATGTTTGTGTGCGTGTGTTAGCATTAGCATTAGCCTCCACTTTGTTCTGAATGGGTTCTTCAGTGCTGGTTTATGAACAGAGAAAGGCGAGTGCCGGTTCTCCCGCTGGTAAAATGGAGCGTATCAGTAAGAGTTTTATAAAGGGTTGGATATTATGGTCTGTTTTCAGGTTCCACTGTATGTAAAATAGCTCCACACTGCAGAACCTCAACTCCTCAATGCAGAACCTCAACTCCAGACAACAGATGACGCTCTGAACACCACGGTTAAAACAAAGACTCTGGACCAGATCCAGCTATGCCTAGATGGTAATGTTAGGGATGATAAAATATTGTTTAATATATGGCATAAGTTGTATAAATTATATGAATATAAATAATACATTATGTGCTTTTAAATGTTTTAATGAAATTAATGAATGAATTGATCACTCTTCATCGTGTTTAAAGAGCTGAGAATTTTCAAATTCTGAGTTTGAGATCTTTGAGGCCAAAGTTGCCTCACTAGTAGTATCACTAATATTTAAAATTACATTTAAAGAGATTTATATTCTTGGTGGTGATGAAATAATTAAATGTATTTATTAATTAAGCTTTAAATATGGACCTTGAATCGGGTTCTAGGTAGCAGTTAGTGTAACTGAGTAATTGATTGGCCACGTAGACTCACACCTACCACTGGTTACAAAGTCCAGGACTGGAAACTGGATTCAGGCTCCGGGTTTGAAGGCCTCTGACCTAAATAATAATAATAAAGTAATAAAGTGTTTCTAATATGAATTTATAGCCTCGGGACGTAAAAGTTCCCCTAACTGAGAAATCACCCTTGTACAGCGTCTGCTATAGGCAGTGGTCTCCGGATGTAGTGGCACATTTTGTAAAGCTGAGTAAAACCCTAATGAAAAACGTCTCGGTTGTTTATCAGAGTAATGAGCGAGGCAGGGGAGCGGGGTGCGAACACGGGGTCTGATTTAAGAAGCATCATCAAAGCCATCGTCAAAACCAAGACTGGAGAAGAGAGGGGAGGCGGAGTTCAAGCCTGAAAAAAGTATCAAACAAGGCCAGGAAACCAAACAGGGGTCAGAAGTCTAGCACTAGCACTAACTTCCCTGGTAAAATCAAAGGAAGCAGCTGAACGGTCAGTTCTTGAAGGTGATAAAGGTGCACAAGCAGGAAAAATGATCAAGCACAAGAACCTAAAACACTTTGACCCCTGGGGTGTTACCAGTATGCAGTGGTCAGTACCTACCAAAGGAAGAAAGGTGACATGGTTATGAGCACCCAAGGCCTTGCTGATCTCGTTTAGACCTGGTCACTTCATGTGACTTTAGCTACATGCGTTTACACTGGGTAGCCAATGACCGGGAGGCGTACTGCTTGAAATGTACTGGGAGGGCTTTCGATTGTACTGGATGCAGTTTCAATTGTACTGGCAAGGGTTTTGGTTGTGCGGTGAAGGGTTTCAGTTGTACCGGGCGAGTTTTGGTTGTACTGGGAGGAGTTTTGGATGTACTGGGAGGAGTTTTGGTTGCACTCGGAGAGGTTTTAATTGTACTAGGAGGAGTTTCAGTTGTACTGGGATAGTGTTTCAGTTGTACTGGGAGAGGTTTTGGTTGTTCTAGTGGGAGTTCCAGTTGTACTGGTCGGTGTTTAGTTTGTACTGGGAGTAGTTTTGGTTGTACTGGAATAGTTTTGGTTGTATTGAGAGAGGTTTTGGTTGTACTGGGAGGAGTTTCGGTTGTACTGGGAGTAGTTTTGGTTGAATTGAGAGAGGTTTTGGTTGTACTGGGAGTAGTTTTGGTTGTATTGAGAGGTTTTGGTTGTACTGGGAGGAGTTTCGGTTGTACTGAGAGTAGTTTTGGTTGTATTGAGAGAGGTTTTGGTTGTACTGGGAGGAGTTTCGGTTGTTCTAGGGGGAGTTTCAGTTGTACTGGGAGGAGTTTCGGTTGTACTGGGAGTAGTTTTGGTTGTATTGAGAGAGGTTTTGGTTGTACTGGGAAGAGTTTCGGTTGTTCTAGGGGGAGTTTCAGTTGTACTGGGAGGAGTTTAGGTTGTATTGAGTGGCATTTTGATTGTACTTGGAGGGGTCTTAGCTGTACTGGGAGGAGTTCTGGTTGTGGAACAGGTCTTAAAGAGACAGGTGTGTTTACACTGCTATAACCTCTCGAGACCCTGCGTCCCCATATTACACATTACATTTCTGCTTCTCTGCACCACGGTACTTCACTTTTTAACACTTTGACCCTTTGGCCTCTTCTGAGGACATTGTTTTTTGCAAAGTCGACTTCCTGTACAAAGACTAAGTTTAGTTTGATACTTGTTCGGTCCTACTAATCCCAAATAGAAGCACACAATGCACACCAAGCAAATATCCGGGTCTCAGGAGGGTAACATGGCTCTAATGCGTCTCAGACTTTTTTTATGGGGCTTGACCTTATCCAGATATATCCTGGTACTTGAGACGGAAGAAGTGAGCAGGTGTAAACAGGGTTATTGATGCTGAGAGAGGTTCTGCTAACATTAGTCTCAGTGCCCCAGTACCCCTTCAGAGGTCTGGGTCAGAGCTGTTTTAGCGGCCCAAGGGGGAATTACTCAATATTAGTCAGGTGGTTGGTTTTAATGTTATGGCTAATTGGTGGGGTAGTGTAGTACATTAGTGGCTGTGGTCCATATTGTAAGAGCATTTCAATTTGATGTAATATGAGGTAACAGCTGATGGCGCGCTACACCACATCATTGCATAATATTCCATGTTATTCTGCGATATTCCCAGAGTTTGTCCTTTTATGGAGATTTCCATAAAACTGGAAATTCCATTTTGGGATGATAATTTATTCCATTTCATTCCATAAAGACTTCCAACAGATCTAGAGGGATGCAAATAAACACAAATACAAACACACATACACACACACACACACACACAAGCAGATATTATAAGTGCACCCTGACCTAAAAGCATAATTTTTCCACCACAACAAGCATTCCGATGTTCAGACCCTTTCCTTAATTAATTCCTAAATGAGAATAATAATTTCACTCTTTTACACCAGGTAAAAGAAGAACACCCTGCAGACTCACTAAAGCACCAGCAGGATCACTGAGGAAATCATCTCGGAACATTGTGAAGGGCTCTATCTGCAGGCGTGCCATATGGACGCCTCTCTGGTCATCAATTCAAAACCCAATAGAGCTGTGTAAAATACACCTGTGTGTGATTTTCATGTATTATGGAATGACCGCTGCTGGTTCCAGTGTGAATTTCCACCTTTTGCTGAGTGTAGGTCCCCCTTATGCAATCAAAACAGCTTGGACCAGTCAAGGCATGGACTCCAGAGATCCTTTAAGTCCTGGACGTCAGGAGGTGGGGCCTCCATGAGCATCAGTGAACCTTGGGAACCAATAACCTTGTTGCCTAGCCTGGGGCTAAACTGCAGGGTTGACCATTTTAAACATACACCCATCAGCCATAACATTAAAACCACCTGCCTAATATTGTGTGGGCCCTCCTCGTGCCATCAAAGCAGCTCTGACCCATGGAGGCATGGACTCCCCAAGACCTCTGAAGGTGCCCTGTGGTACCCTGTGCCACCAAGACTATCATTAGCAGTAGATCCTTGAAGTCCTGCAGAGCCTACCAGGTATCTTTGGGCGTAAGGCAGGAAAAACTTGCTGGACTGTCCATCGAAGGATAGTTTTGACCACTAGCTCTAGATAAAAGTCTGGCATCCGCATCTAGGGCCAGCTCAGTTGTAGTAAAAAGATGGGCCTGCTATTGATTTCCCATGATCTGTTTTGCATGTGTGTGAAAGGTCCCACTCTCAGATGTCTCAGATGTCTCTCTGAAGTACGTCCAGCCAGAAAGACAGCGAGCTGCTGTCCCAGAGCTGAAAAAGGGCCACCTATTCAGCACTACTGTCTCGGACAAGCAGACACAGCACGGACACAGAGCAGGCGTTAATCGGCCTGTAGGGCTGTCGGCTGTTAATCTGCCTCACCTGGACGCTTTTGTTCAGTCTTGCCCAGAACGGCGAGCGCAAACCTCCAGACACCTCTCTCTCTCTCTCTCTCTCTTTCTCTGAAACCTTCAATCTAAATGTGATTTTTAAGAGTTGAATTGCTTTAGAAATTCTCTAAGCAAATGTTTAAAGATCTGAAAAGCAAAGAAATTGACGTCCACAAAGCAGAGGAAGGCTATAAGGCTATCGGGAGATTTCTACAGTGGGGGGGGTGGGGTGCAATAACTAACGGCTTAAGCTCTACTGGGACTTGGTATGGTATTGTATGGGGAGGTGGAGGGGGGGGGGTTGCCTGCTTCCACATCAGTAAAGATTCCAGCGCCTTTTAGCCTTCTGTAAAACGAGCCGTTTGTCATGCCGGCTAGGCGTGGCAGGGAGCTGGAAACACTCAAGACACAAAACAGGGAGTATAACCAAGGCAGGATAACACGAGGGTGCAGCGATCTACAGGACAGAAAGATGAACCAAACCCAACAGTACTGGGCAACAACAAACCAAGGACCGGGAGAATACTGGGCTTGAGACAGAGAGGCTTAAACATGGACAGGACAGGAAAGGAAAACCATTTACATTACATTTAAGGCATTCAGCAGACGCTCTTCTCCAGAGTGACTTACACAAGTGCTTTACTATTTACCCAAGAAAAACCTCATCTAGTTTAAATAGACTAATAATTCAAAGATCCTCTAATCTTAGACTCTACTAAACACAAGTCAGTAAGGAGACCACTCTGCTATTCACCCAAATCCTCTCAGAAGAGGAGGGTCTTTAGTCTGGGTTTGAGGACAGTGAGTGTTGGTTCGGACACCCAGGGGAAGTTCGTTCCACCACTTCGGTGCAGGACAGTAAAAAGTCTGGACGCTCGTCTTCTGTGGATCTTAAAGGATGGCGGGTCGAGCCGAGCCGTACTTGAAGCTGGAAGGGCTCCTGGTGCAGATCGGATTTTAACCATCGCCATCAAGTACGGAGGGGCCGGCTGGTCCAGGCTTTGTAGGCCAGAGTCAGGGGTTCGAATCTGAATCTGTGGCTTGGATGTAAAACGCCCGAGAAAGACAAAGAAACAAAAACTTGAGGCAGAGTTTCAGTAAAACTAAAACCAAAAAGCAAACATAGCAGAGCTTCGAACAGGAAAGAAGCTAAACACGAGGCAGGGAAGCAGGGAGATACAGTAAAGGCAGGGGAGGCAGAAAAACAAGGACTAGGAACAATGGTGGAAAGCTAACAATAGGCGAGGCACAATAGACAACAGCGCTGTACAGAGCTAATTCACTGCACCTACTAGTCTGTGGACTGGGCTTAGGAAGCCGCTGTGGGTGGAGTCCTGGGATTGCCCAGTGGAGAGAGTGGCAATGAAGTCCTGACACCGTTAAAATAACCTCAAGTTATCTTAATCCCATGAGAATTAACATGGGAGGAGGCACTGGCACAGATATCTTGGGTCACTGTCTGTGGCAAACATCAAGTACAACACTCAAATCCACAAGACCGTGGCACTGCTGGCATAGCCTTAATATGGCTTCTGAACACATAGCTGCTAATGTTTATTTACGCCAAGATTTTAACCAAAAAATAACATGAGATTTAAGGTTTATCAATTAGGACTTACTACATGATGTCCTAATGATGTACAGTAACACCGCACTACAACATTATGAATACAAATAAAGAAATAAAGGGAATAAATAAATACATAAATAATAAATTGGGGTGAATTGGGGTAAAAATATTAATAGATCAGACAGGGTGTGGCATCAACCTACTCCATCAAGTTGTTTAAAAACTGCTGCATTTGTACAAAACAAAGCATCTTGCTCGACCATCTCTTAAATCGTGGAGCGGGAGCAGACTTTCCATGTTAAAACTATTGCCAGCATCAAGGCCTGTGTGGCAGATAAAGAGAGAATTACACTCATTACAATCAACATGGCATCTGTTCACAGATAAAGGCCCGCCCTTTAACAAAAAAAAGGGCCAATCAGCTTGCTGCTTGCAAGCGGAGGTGTTTCGACAATAGAAGAAGAGAGAAAGAGAGGTAGAGAGAGAGAGAGAGAGAGAGAGAGAGAGAGAGAGAGAGAGAGAGATAGTGAGAAAGAGGGGGTAGAGAGAGGGAGAGAAAAAAGAGAAGAGAGAAAGAGAGGTAGAGAGAGAGAGGGGGGTGGAGAGAGAGATAGATAGTGAGAAAGAGAGGGGGGAGAGGGAGAGAGAGAGAGGGGTAGAGAGAGAGATAGTGAGGAAGAGAAGGGGGAAGAGAGATGGAGAGAGAGAGAGAGGTAGAGAGATATAGTGAGAAAGAGGGGGTAGAGAGAGAGAGAGGTAGAGAGATATAGTGAGAACGAGGGGGTAGAAAAGCACAGAGAGAGAGAGGGAGAGAGAGGGGTAGAGAAACAGAGACAGAGAGAGAGAGAGAGAGAGAGAGAGAGAGAGAGAGAGGGAGAGGTAGAGAGATATAGTGAGAAAGAGGGGGTAGAGAAGCAGAGAGAGAGAGAGAGAGAGAGAGAGAGAGAGAGAGAGAGAGAGAGAGAGAGAGAGGGAGAAAGAGAGAGGGGTAGAGAAACAGAGACAGAGAGAGAGAGAGAGAGGAGAGAGAGAGAGAGAGAGAGAGAGAGAGAGAGAGGAGAGAGAAGGAGAGAAAAGGGAGAGGAAAGAGAAAAAGGAGAAAGAGGGGGTAGAGAAGCAGAGAGAGAGAGAAAGGGAGAAAGAGGGCTAGAGAGAGAGAGAGAGAGAGAGGGGTAGAGAAACAGAGACAGAGAGAGAGAGAGAGAGAGAGAGAGAGAGAGAGGGAGAGGTAGAGAGATATAGTGAGAAAGAGGGGGTAGAGAAGCAGAGAGAGAGAGAAAGGGAGAAAGAGGGCTAGAGAGAGAGAGAGAGAGGTAGAGAGATATAGTGAGAAAGAGGGGGAGAGAGAGAGGACTAGAGAGAGAGAGAGAAAGGGAGAAAGAGAGGGGGGGAGAGGGAGAGAGAGAGGTAGAGAGATATAGTGAGAAAGAGGGGGTTGTTGCTGCCCTATTCTACAGTACCCTGTAATGTTATTAAGAAATGGCAGTTCAGGGGAACCGTGGAGGTCAAGACACAATCTGGAAGACCAAGCAGTTCTGAAGGGACTCTCTATTAGATTAGGAGATATTAGATTAAATGATTTTTGATTGTTTTTGTGTGATAAAAGACAGACTAGCTGTGCGTTACCATTCGCTTAGAATTGTGTGTCTAATGTCTGAACAGCTACAAAATGTGCCATTTGGTCAAGGGTACCCAAACTTTCGCACACAACTGAATGAAAAGACATTTTCAGCAGTATGGAGAGGTCAACCCATAAAGCATAGCCAGTCCATAGAGAAAAGCCCAGTTCCAGCTGAGAGGTGCTCGGACGCTTTGCTGGACTTGAAAGAAGTGAAGCAGCGTGTAGTTTCAGAACCACGGACAGCAGCAGCCCCCCGACAGCTCTCTGTGAGAGCTCAGCTCTCCGCGGAGCAGGAAGAGGAAATTTCTCCCAGTCAGAACCATCTGAGGGGTGGAGTCATTCATAAAAGCAGCGGAGAGAAGCTTTAATATTTCATAAATACGTTACGTTATGACGGAAGAGCGCCGCAGATCTAATACCGAGGCCCCCCGACAAGCTCCCAATATTACAGATTTAACAGCTCACATAACACACAGCCTCAGAACACACACAGAACAGCGAGAGGAGCAACCTTCACTGGTGAGGGCAAAACTGCAGTGTGTGTGTGTGTGTGTGTGTGTGTGTGTGTGTGTGTGACATGACGTGGTTAAAGAAAGCATGGGGTTTGATTTGGGCCACGAAAAGAGTTGATGAAGGAGGACTTGGACAGCCAGCATGCAAGCGAGCGAGTGAGAGAGAGAGAGAGGGGCACAGAGGGGGGAGTAAGGAGAGGAGAAGGGGGGCAGAGTGGATAAGAAAAGAGAAGAGAGAAAGAGAGGGAGAGAGAGAGAGAGAGAGAGAGAGAGAGAGAGAGAGAGAGAGAGAGGGGTAGAGAAACAGAGAGAGAGAAAGGGAGAGAGAGAGAGAGAGAGAGAGAGAGAGAGAGAGAGAGAGAGAGAGAGAGAGAGAGAAAGGGAGAGAGAGAGAGAGAGAGAGAGAGAGAGAGAGAGAGAGAGAGAGAGAGATAGTGAGAAAGAGGAGGTAGAGAAACAGAGAGAGGGAAAGGGAGAGAAACATAGAGAGAAAGATGGGGAGAGAGGGAGAGAGAGAGGTAGAGAGATATAGGCTGATAGAGGGGGTCGAGAGAGACAGAAGGGGATAAAGAGAGGTGGGAAAAGTGGGAGGAGAGAGGAAAAATATAGAGGGGGTAGAAAGGGAGGAGCGAGAAAGAAAGGAGGGGAGAGTGAGAGAGGGAGGAGGAACTGCAATGGATGAATTGATCGGGAAAAAGAAAGGAAGAAGAATTGTGAGGATAGAGACACAGAGAGAGAGAGAGAGAGAGAGGGAGAGAGATAGAGGACAGGAAAGGAACAGATGGGTAGAAATGAATGGCTGTGAAAGGAGAGAGAGAGAGAGAGCGAGAGAGGTTGGCCTGGATCTGTGTCCGCTTGCTTTGCCCCTGGTGACATCACAGCAACACACCGCAACTTTAAAATAGGGCAGAGTGAAGAATCCGACACACACAGCAGAGCAGCCACAGCTGCAGCTCAGTCCACCACCGGGAGCCCACTACAGCACACACCAACCGCACTCAGCAGAACACTGCAGAACCAGCACGCCAATCATCTGCCGTCACTCTGCACTGACAGCACGGCTCACGGCCGCTCACGCACATTCTTATTATTTATGAAGTGATTGAACCTTCACCAAGTCCGACAGCTCACCCTGATTTCGATTGATTGCATTATTCCGGTATTATTCCTGATTAATAACAAAAATACTAAATATATATATATATATATATATATATATATATATATATATATATATATATATATATATATATATATATATATAGGCCATTTTGGAGCATTTCTATTGGTCCGTTCATCATATAGTAAGACTGGAGAGAGGTCTGTTAGCTGCACTCAGTGGAGACATGTGCTAGTCTTCACCCATTGCTGGAAATTTCTAATTTCAATTAGAAATAATATAAAATATTATATTAAAAAAAGCATTTTACCTTCAAATAAAAAAAGCAGCTTCAAAGTCATTATGATTACATTTACAGCGTTTAGCTGACACCCTCATGCAGAACGACTTACAAGGTTACTCATATTACAGAAATGGACCAATGTAGTGTTAGGAGGCTTACCCAAGGACTCTTATTGGTGTAGCACAGCACCCAGTCACCCAGACCAGGAACTGAACCCCAGTCTCCCACATGCTGTGGTAGCGCACTGGTAGGTAGTGGTGTTATCTGTTGCGCCACACCAACCACATAGCGGATCTGAAGCCGAGGTAAAGGGTTGTACTCTGAGCTGATTCAGCTGATTTCCAAAAGAATAGCAGAAATATATGTTTATATTATTATATACAATAAAATGCATATGAAATAAACTGTATCTAACATATGCTATATGGACAAAAGTATTTGGACACCCGTTCATTCAGTGGTTCTTACGTAATCAAGTGGCGCCTTGATAATGATGCTCCCCTGACATGTACTAGAGAGACTGGCGTCACTTGACTACGTAAGAACCACTGAATGAGCAGGTGTCCTAATAATTTTGTCCACATAGCATATGTTAGATATAGTTTATTTCATTTGCATTTTATTGTATATAATAATATAAACATATATTTCTGCTATTCTTTGGGAAACTGAATCAGCTCAGAGTAAAACCCTTCGACTCGGCTTCAGATCTGCTCATGTATTCATCTTTCATAATACGAAATCAATGCCACGTCTCAATAATCAGTTTAACAATTCCTTTCATGCTCAAAATCAATGCCATGCATAAAACAACGCGCACCCCAACAGTCCGGGATGCGGGAGTAGATAATTGGTCGCTGGTGTGCTTAAAGGAGAGCTCTGAAGCCTTTGCTTTGGACGCTAGCACTGCCGCTGCCACAGGCTCACTGTCCTCACTCGTGTACATACATCAGCCGAGGCTGGAAGTGGACGCTATGGGGCGGAAAAAAGCCGGCCTACTGGGACACTTCTCTCTTTTCTCATCTCTGCAGGAAAGACAAGCACTGAGCGCTCATCCTGTCACTGAGCCGTCCATGCTCTGCCCACAAATACAGGCTTTCATAGCTGCTGTTGGTTGAACTTACTCAGCGTAACGAGAGTTTAAGGACACACTGATATGAAAACTTCCCTCCAGGTACAGGTTGCAGGTCCAGGGGTTCATGGGTTCATGGAAAGGGGAAATTGTGGCATACTGAGGTGCCGGTGCTGCCCCACCGCTTGCATGCAATCTCTTAGATTTGTGGACATGTGAAGGTGATGGACGCCAGTGTTTCAGGGTGCGCCCGTGTCTGTGTTACCTTCTGGTACCTCCCTTAGGATACCTCTGTCGGTCATTAGCCACACTCTGCAAATGTTCACATTCTCTGTACTCTTTAAATCCCAACAGAGCAAATTCCATCTTGTAACCATATTCAGAGATAATGATCGTCCACCTGTTTGGCCTGACATTGATGGAAGACTGACCGTTGGGTTTTCTGCTTTGGACTAGCTGTCTACCCTACATTACTGATACCGATAGAAATACCAACTCAAATCCAGATAATCCTCAAAAAGAAAAGCATGTACTGGTTGAGGAACTGCACATTTGAAAAGTTTCTGATGCTGACCCGGGTCTGCCTTCACACTCTAACAATGTGCAGGACTCCATATCCCAGAGTACCCCTTGTTCCTCCATGACAGTCACAGGATCTCAAGCAACCAATCAGGGACCAATCAGGGACCAATCAGGTTTCCACGGTCCACGTCACCTGAATACTAACCGGTTTCACCTGTGTCTTTTGTTTTGATTTTGTATTTAGGTCTGCATGTGTCGTTAGTTTATATTGCTTTTATCATTGCATACCGAGCGTTCACGTACCTGTCGCCATTCTGTGTTCCCGTTTTTGCGGTCTAACATTTTTCAGCTTCTCGTCTAGCCCTTTTGGTTTGATGTTTGGATACTGCCTTCTTCTGGTTTTGACCTTGGCTTTGTTTCTCGATTACGTCCCTGCTTCCGTCATGCACTCTTCTACTCCATTGGTTTTGACTTGGATCTTCTTGGACTTTTTTTGTGGATTAACTTTTTTCAGTATTAAAGACTCTTGCTTTTGCCGATACCGATACACTAATTCCCACCATTACCATAATTTTTACTCTTATTATTTTTGCCATCACTACTATGATTATATTAGTGTAGTCTGTTATGATCATATCAGCATACCTGAGCAGAAGAACAGTCTTATGAGGAGTTTTCCTTGCCACTGTCGCCTCTGGCGGGGTTTTATGGTTGTGTCATAGGGTTTGTTGATCTCTTGTCCAATCACTGATGCTGCTATCTGATATATACAGTCATGCCCGAAAGTATTCATACCCCTGGCAAAGTTTGACTTAAATTTACTTTTATTTAACCAGAAGTTATATTTTTGCCTTGAAACGACACAGGCATCTCCCAGGAGATAACACGATGATGTACAAGAGGCATCATTGTGGGAAAAAGTATTTCTCAGCTTTTATACACATTTGAACAAAAAGTGGCATGTCCAAAATTATTCATACCCTTTGAAAACTGTCACAGTATATGGGGAAATCCAAAGTTCTATACCATTCCAAATAGTCCAAGCTGTTTTAAAGCATCCTAATTACCCTGATTCATTGGGAACAGCTGTTTTAATCAACTCAACAGGAGAAAAACAGCAGCTCTCTGCAGTTGGTTTGTGGACAGTCATGGCTAAGACAAAGGAGCTCACTAAGGACCTGCGGCTGTGCATTGTGGCCGCTCACAAGTCAGGAAAGGGCTATAAAGCCATATCAAAATGTTTTCAAGTTCCAGTGGCTACAGTGCAAAGTATTATTAAAAAATACAAGAAGTTCCGCACTGTGGAAAATCTCAGAAGATGTGGTCGGAAGCCAAAAGTGACACCTGTGCTGGCCAGGAGAATAGTGAGAGAGGTGAAGAAAAATCCAAGGATCACCACCAAGGCCATCCTGGTGAATCTGGACTCTGCTGGTGGCGACATCTCAAGGCAGACAGTTCAACGGACACTGCACACTGCTGGGTTCCACGGACGCAGGCCAAGGAGGACACCACTTCTCCAGAAAAGGCACACAAAAGCCCGCTTGACCTTTGCAAATGCTCATCTGGACAAAGAAGAAGACTTCTGGTGTTCTGTTTTATGGTCAGATGAAACAAAAATTGAATTGTTTGGCCACAATGATGTGTGCACCATTTGGCGTAAAAAAAGAGAAGCCTTCAACCCTAAGAACACCATCCCCACTGTCAAACATGGTGGTGGGAACCTAATGTTTTGGGGGTGTTTTTCAGCCAATGGACCAGGGAACTTGATCGCAGAAAATCAAGATTCTCAACAACAACATCAGGCAGTCTGCAGAGAAACTTGGCCTTGGGAACCGGTGGACATTTCAGCACGACAACGACCCAAAACACACAGCCAAAGTGGTGAAGAAATGGTTAGCAGACAAAAACTGACTTGAATCCAATTGAGAATCTGTGGAGGGAGCTAAAGATCAGGGTGATGGCAAGGAGACCCTCGAACCTCAAAGAGTTGGAGCTCATCACTAAAGATGAATGGGCAAAAATACCAGTGGAGACATGCAAAAAGCTGGTCAGCAATTACAGGAAGCGTTTGATTGCTGTAATAGCCAATAAAGGCTTTTCTATTAATTATTGAGAAGGGTATGAATAATTTTGGACATGCCACTTTTTGTTCAAATGTGTATAAAAGCTGAGAAATATTTTTTCCCACAATGATGCCTCTTGTACATCATCGTGTTATCTCCTGGGAGATGCCTGTGTCATTTCCAGGCAAAAATATAATTTCTGGTTAAATAAAAGTAAATTTAAGTCAAACTTTGACAGGGGTATGAATACTTTCGGGCATGACTGTATATATCATATAAAATCTGCTGATGCTGATATATAAACAATAATCAAATCCTGTAATTAAGATTAAGCACATTTAGGTCAGCAGTATTGAGGAATGTCATGGTTCTGAAGTCTGAAGAAGCTACTTTAGACCTGAGAAAGGTTCTTCACACTTACAAATCTCTAATCCAATATTTTTATCATTATTATTTATTTATTTGTTTGTTTGTTTGTTTATTTATTCATTTTTACTAATCCAGTGCTTAGGAAAGCGGTCAGTGTTTTTACAGATGCCAATTAATCAGCATTAATTTAGTACTTTGATTGGGGTATAAAATGCTCTGACATGGTTTTACAGTCATATTTACAACCCTGTTATTTGGCTTCAGAATGAAACAAGTTGATTGTCCTTTTGCTCATGAATAAATCAGCAAGCTCTGCTCTGATTGGTTGGTTTACAGTGAGGCACTGTGACACCTTACATAAAATCAACATGTCTACCCACAGTGTTAGCATAGCCCTAATTACGTTTTTAGCGCTGTGACAAGGATAATGTCATTATTTATTAATTACCTAAAAGAATAACAGGGCTGCCAACATCTGCAATGTTTCTAGGCTGGGGTTTGCTTTAGGGTTTCCCCAGGCAGTGGCATCAGGCTAAGCTGCAGTCACAAGCCCCGGTTCCCATAGCAACCAGAGGTCGCATATTTTTCCGTTACCTGGTCCTTAATACATTTTATTAAGAAGATAACAGTGTTTGAGGGTCTTGGTTTGTGGCTTCCATGTACCGAGCTCTCATTATTCAACTATGCCAAGATATACGCTACATGGACAAAAGTATTGGGACACTTGCTTATTTATTGCTTCTTCTGAAATCAATTTCTTATTAAAAAGGGACTATCCTGCTTTTGTTGGAGTAACTATCTCTACTGTCCAGGGAAGAAGGCTTTTTGGAGGAGCATTGCTGTGAGGATTTGATTGTGTCCACCTCATCATCCCTAACTCCCCAACTCATCCCAAAAGTACTGGATGGAGCTCCACCACCCATCATTCCATTCCACACCCCCCCTCTAGCCCACACCTGGCATTATTAGGCAGCATTTCAAGGGTGAAACTTAAAGTAGCTAAATGCACTCATTAGAAGGAGTGTCCATAAATATTTGGACATGTAGGAGTAAATTCAGTTTTCCATTCTAGGCACTAAATCTAAATTCCAGCATTTTAGATGTGATGTCCTGGTGTCCACATACTTTCATGCAGTGTAGTCCAATTCATGTGGGGGGAATCATCGTTACATCGACAGGTACTTGGGACCCCTTGGGGGCGGAAATGATTAGGTAGCATGGAATGAAGTCTTTCCACCAATTACAGAACGGCAACAGTCGTTCTAATCTAGCAAACATTTTTGTAGCATTAGAAAATCACAGAACCGCTGTAGAGAACCCTCCCTCGGATGCTAAGGAACCTGGCCAATGCTGAGTACATGGGGCTCTAATTGTAACGAAGCCAGAAGGTAGCTCATTGAGATGCCCTCAAGTTTCCATTCTTTTCTCAGAAACTCTCAGAAAGTAATTGAACGACTTCGGTTTGTGGTACATTCAGCTAATGATGCCGCTTCCATCTATTCTCCAGTCCTTTTAACCCATGAGCTTTAGAATGGAAAGAGAATTGTCCCTGAAAAAAAAAACCCAGACCCCAAAACACCTAAAAGACCAGAGAACAGCGATCGACCAGCTCGGGTCAATGTCTCTCAGAACTCTCTAGATACTTATCATTGCAACACAATGGGATGTGGCTGTGACTACTCAGAGATGTCACTGTTGGCATTTGTCTCCTCCGTTGCTATGGAGTCGCAGCTCGGAAAGCCCAGGAGACCCACAATCCAAGCAGTGAGAAGGGAGGGAGGGGGGTGGGGGGTGGTTTCTGGGTGTGTGCATAATATGCCATCTCTGAATAATGCTGACCTAAAAAAAACTCTCTTAAAAAGACCATGCGTAACTGTCGCAATATCTGGTGGGCTGCACCACCCTTTGGGAGATTACAAACAAATGCCCTCCGAATTTCACTGCTGTGCAATTTCCTAGAAGGATACCTCCAATAAACATTGATTAACGCATAAATAATTAAGCAGTAAAGTAAGCATGCAGGAGATTTTCGCTAGCACAAATTCCAGTAGGAATTTACTGTTTTCAAAACACCTCTAACACAAACAAATACACACACACACACACACACACACACACACACACTTCTTCCCTACACTGCCTCTAGAGCAAGTCCCAGGCTAAATGTTATTAAAAAGCAAACTTTGTAGTAAATACAATTAAATGAACTAGTAAAAAAGGTTAAACAAGGTCAGCGCAGTCGAGGCAGCTAACACAGATGAGGAGGCTAACAAGGATTAGCTAGGTAGCATAGACATGGTTGCTATGGTCGATGAGGTACATAGCTAATGCATAACTGTTGACTAGCTGACCAAACAATGACCTAGATAGGGTAGATGAGATTTACTCGTATTACAGAGGTGGGCTAATGTAGTGTTAGGAGTCTTGCCCAAGGACTCTCATTGGTGGAGCGTAGTAAAGTTATCCAGACCAGGAATCGAACCCCGTCTCCCACGTGGTGTGGTAGCTCAATGGCAGGTAGTGGTGTTATCTGTTGCTAACATAGGTGGCATAGCTAATGAAAATGAGGCAGCTAATACAGATGAGGTAACAAATGCTCATGAGGTAGCTAATACAAATGAGGTAGGTCATGCAGATGAGGTAGCTAAAGCAAATGAGGTGGCTAATACGAATAATGCAAATGAGGTGGCTAATACGAATAATGCAAATGAGGTAGGTCATGCAGACGAGGCAGCTAAAGCAAAGGAGATGGCTAACACAAATAATGCAAATGAGATGGCTAATACGAATAATGCAAATGATTCATAAGCATAAGGTAGCTGACAGATGAGGTAGTGAATGTGCATGAGGTAGGCAATGCAGATAAGGTAGCTAACACAGATGAGGTAGATAATGCAGATGAGATAGATAACACAGATGAAGTAGATAGGTACCGAATGTGCATGAGGCAGTTAATGCAGATGAGGTAGCTAAAGCAAAGGAGGTACCTAATACGGATAAGGTAGCAAACAGATGAGGTAGTGAATGTGCATGAGGTAGGCAATGCAGATAAGGTAGCTAACACAGATGAGGTAGTTAATGCTGATGAGGTAGTTAATGCAGATGAGGTAGTTAACGCAGATGAGGTAGTTAACGCAGATGAGGTACCTAATACGGATAAGGTAGCTAACAGATGAGGTAGTTAATGCTGATGAGGTAGTTAATGCAGATGAGGCAGCTAATACGGATAAGGTAGCTAACAGATGAGGTAGTGAATGTGCACGAGGAAGGCAATGCAGACAAGATAGCTAACACAGATGCGGTAGCTAACACAGATGAGGTAGTTAATGCAGACAAGGTAGCTAATGCAGAAGAGGTAGCTAACGCAGATGAGGTAGTTAATGCAGATGAGGTAGCTAACGCAGACGAGGTAGCTAACACAGATGCGGTAGCTAACGCAGATGAGGTAGTTAATGCAGACGAGGTAGCTAACGCAAAAGAGGTAGCTAACGCAGATGAGGTAGTTAATGCAGACGAGGTAGGTAACGCAGACGAGGTAGCTAACGCAGATGAGGTAGCTAACGCAGATGAGGTAGCTAACAGATGAGGTAGCGAACGTACATGAGGTAGGCAATGCAGATAAGGTAGCTAACACAGATGAGGTAGTTAATGCTGATGAGGTAGTTAATGCAGATGAGGTAGTTAATGCTGATGAGGTAGTTAATGCAGACGAGGTAGTTAATGCTGATGAGGTAGTTAATGCAGACGAGGTAGTTAATGCTGATGATGTAGTTAATGCAGATGAGGTAGCTAACAGATGAGGTAGCGAACGTACATGAGGTAGGCAATGCAGATAAGGTAGCTAACACAGATGAGGTAGTTAATGCTGATGAGGTAGTTAATGCAGATGAGGTAGTTAATGCTCATGATGTAGTTAATGCAGACGAGGTAGTTAATGCTGATGATGTAGTTAATGCAGATGAGGTAGTTAATGTAGACGAGGTAGTTAATTCACATGAGGTACCTCAGTGTTTGTACGGCTCAGGCCGGGGCTCTACAAAAAGTCACAGCCCCAACACACCTGTGTTAGCACACCCAACACAGCAGCAGCCCCTCAGCCATAGATCATTAAATATCTCACTGATAACCCAAACAGTGACACTGATCGCAGTCATTTCTCAGCTGCAGCCAGTGGCTAGTAAGGGTAGATTAAATTATTGATCACCCACCCTCACTTTATTGACAGCCCAGTTTAGAGCGTGTGAGTTATGCGGGTATCGGCAGGCCAGGTGACTTTGAGAGGAGACAGAGAAAGATGTCAGGGGGCTTTAGATGGTGGGATTCGCCTTCCTTCCTCCTCCACTCTGCTCTGCCTTCTACTCCTCCACTGACAACCAAGGAGGCTGATTTACGATGCAGCAGCTTCAAGAGAAAGCACCTAGAAGAGGAGGGAAGCATGCAGGCTACGCTACGAGAGCAGAGGGTAGAGCAGGCAGCCGGAGCCCCAGAAACAGACCAACATCTGAAATATGAAAAACATCATCAGTCTAATAACGGCTGGCATTTGGCTACACGGCCTAATACGCTATGCTAATGACCATGCCCTTTAACAAGGCCGTTTACCTAGGGTTCTTTTAAGCAGTTAGAACCCTGAACACTCAACCAACCATTCGAATGCTTAGGTGGTTATTTCTCAGGTTCAATGGTTGTAGTGGGAAGCTCTGGAACCCTTAAAGTGGTTCTTTGTGGGAACATATTGTTGTTACGTGTCAAAGAACCCTGTTTAGAACCCTGCTGACAAAAAGTCTACAAATTGTTAATCATGTTCTTCAAAGATTCTTTAGTAAAGGCAATGGTTCTATATTGACTCTAGAACCTCTAGAACAAGTGGTTCTATGTGGCCCCATACTGCTGTTACGGGTCAAATATCCTTTAGTAAATGCAATGGTTCTATATAGAACGGTGAAGAACCCTTTGAATGCTTAAATGGTTCTTTGTCTGCTAAAATGGTAGTGATGCAAAGCTCTAGAACGTCTAGAACAAGTGGCTCTATGTGGCACCATACTGTTGTTAAGAGTCAAAGATCCTTAAGTAAATGCAATGGTTCTATATAGAACGGTGAAGAACCCTTTGAATGCTTAAATGGTTCTTTGTCTGCTAAAATGGTAGTGATGCAAAGCTCTAGAACCTCTAGAACAAGTGGCTCTATGTGGCACCATACTGTTGTTATGAGTCAAAGGACCCTTTTTAGTACTATATAGAACCCTGTCTGCAAAAAGTGTACACTGTAAAATATGTTCTTCAAAGATCCTTTAGTGAAGACAATGGTTCTATATAGAACGATGAAGAACCCTTTGAATGCTTAAATGGTTGGTTAATGTCTGGTAAACGGTTTTGATGCAAAGCTTTAGAACCTCTAGAACAGCTTTAGAATCATAACAAAGATAAATGGTTATGATGGGAAGGCCTAGAACCTTTTAAAGTTAAACAAGGATTTCACTATTGTTACATCCAAGACCCCTTTTCAGTACCCTATAGAACCCTGTTTGCAAAAGGGTGTACACCCCAAAACATGGTTCCTTAATGGTTCTTTAATAATGATGGCTATTAATTACAACAAACCAATACTCAAAGAATCATTTGTCTAAATGGTTAAATGGTTCTTCTTTATGGTTGGACATAAAAGACAGAAAGCCTGGGAACCATACAAGTTGGTTCCACTATTATTAAAGTGTACATGATAAAAATATGGTTCTTTATCATATATAGAACGACGACAACCCAATTAACCATTTAATGCTTAAATGGTCCCTTGCCAGGGAAAAAAAAGGTTCCACTATTGCTTGAAGTCAAAGAATCATTTTCAGTACTATATAGAACCCTTTCTGCAATGAGTGCACATCATAAAAACATTGTTTAATGGTTCTACATAGCACCAGAGTTAAAAATGACTCTATATAGCACTGAAAGGGTCAAATAACCCTTATCAGTACTATCTAGAACCCTTTTTGCAATGAGTGCACATCATAAAAACATGGTTTAATGATTCTACATAGCACTAGCCTTCTAAAAATGGTTCTATTTAGCTCCAAAAGGGTTCCATACTGTTAGAAGTGAAAGAACCATTTTCAGTACTATCTAGAACTATTTCTGCAATGAGTGCACACCATAAAACATTGTTCTAAATAGCACTAGCCTTTTAAAAATGGTTCTATGTAACACTAAAAGGGTCAAATAGCCCTTTCCAGTACTATCTAGAACCCTTTTTGCAATTAGTGCACATCATAAAAACATGGTTTAATGGTTCTAAATAGTACTAACCTTTTATAAATAATTTTATATAGCACTGAAAGGGTCAAATAACCCTTATCAGTACTATCTAGAACCCTTTTTGCAATGAGTGTACATCATAGAAACATGGTTTAATGGTTCTAAATGGCACTAGCCTTTTATAAATAATTCTAAAGAACACTGAAATGGTCAAATAACCCTTATCAGTACTATCTAGAACCCTTTTTGCAATGAGTGTACATCATAAAAACATGGTTTAATGGTCCTAAATGGCACTAGCCTCTATAAATAATTCTATAGAGCACTGAAAGGGTCAAATAACCCTTATCAGTACTATCTAGAACCCTTTTTGCAATTAGTGCACATCATAAAAACATGGTTTAATGGTTCTAAATAGTACTAACCTTTTATAAATAATTTTATATAGCACTGAAAGGGTCAAATAACCCTTATCAGTACTATCTAGAACCCTTTTTGCAATGAGTGTACATCATAGAAACATGGTTTAATGGTTCTAAATGGCACTAGCCTTTTATAAATAATTCTAAAGAACACTGAAATGGTCAAATAACCCTTATCAGTACTATCTAGAACCCCTTTTGCAATTAGTGCACATCATAATAACATGGTTTAATGGTTCTAAATGGCACTAGCCTCTATAAATAATTCCAAAGAACACTGAAATGGTCAAATAACCCTTATCAGTACTATCTAGAACCCCTTTTGCAATTAGTGCACATCATAATAACATGGTTTAATGGTTCTAAATGGCACTAGCCTCTATAAATAATTCCAAAGAACACTGAAATGGTCAAATAACCCTTATCAGTACTATCTAGAACCCTTTTTGCAATGAGTGTACATCATAAAAACATGGCTCAGTGGTTTTACATAGCAACAGCCTTTTAAAAATGGTTCTATATAGCACCAAAAGTCAAAGAACCCATTTTCAGGACTATACAGAACTCTACATGCTTGAGGTGAATAGGAGATGGTCATAAGGACCATCAAATAAATAATTCTGAAATTATGATCACGTTGTCTTGGTAACTGTTATTATTATTATTATTATTATTATTATTATTAATATTTCTACACGTGGAACCAGCAGCTCCATCTCACTGAAGCCCAGTTCAGCCAGTCCACACAACTTCAGCTCGACAGGACAAGCCCACCCAGTTTCCCTAAGGAGAGCCATCCAACGCATTAAATACGAGAACCTGACCTAGAACCGCTCCAGAACCCAACCTTCACCACTACGAATCCTCGCGCGCCTGTTACACACCTCTTCACCCCGAAACCCCCCATGAACAGCGTTTTGCAGAAACTTCAGCTCTGCTCATCCACTCCACACGCGCGCCAAAGTTCTACCCAACTAAACCAGAACCAGAACCGGAACCGGAGAGGCACAAGCAAACCCACCTGGAGCTGAAGAAGACACTTTCACAGCCTGCAGAACCACATCCCTCTTCCCAACGGCACCAGAAACAAGAACTGTCCACAGATCGAGCAGCAGCAGAGATGAGAGGGAGAAGAAGGAGGTGATGGAGAAGAGAGGAGAGCAGCAGCAGCAGCAGGAGGAGGAGGAGGAGGATGGAGATGGAGAGAGTTGGAGGCGCAGTGGAGTGAAGGATGGGGGGAGACTGAACTCCAGAAGCCTTTCCAGCAAAACCAGGCAGAAGGGAGGAGGAGGAGGGGGCGGAGTCGTCGAGCTCCTCACACACACACACACACATAGAAAGAGAGCGTAAGAGAGAGAGAGAGAGAGAGAGAGAGAGAGAGATGAATAAAGTAAATGGCATCAACACACCTTTACCTGCTAGTTTACCTACTTCAGACAGCAGCCGTGCACGTGCAATATTGTTTATTTATTCATTCATATGTAAATGAGGCACACGTTGGAATCAGGTAACTCTGGAGTCACAGCACCCAAAAATGCAGGTGCAGGTCCAGGTCCTCCCCCAAAGACCCCGGATCTCCTGAGTCTGCAAAAGTAACCTTTGTTGTGGTGGGGGAGCCCACGTGACAGGTACGAGCCACGTGACAAGGTACACATCAAGGTGCTAATTAACACCTGAGAGAGGCAATCCAGCACTGAAGAAAAGGGATAGGCTTGAGTTTACAGTGATCACTGATCACAATGATCAATCGATTGATTTTGCCGTAATACACATCAGCAATCAGCCAGAACATTAAAACCACTGACCAGTGAAGGGATTACTGACACTGCTTATCTGGTTCCAGTGGCACAGAACCATCAGTTCTTGAAGGTGACGTGTTGAAAGCAGGGCAAACGGGCAAGTGGTCTTCTAATCAGTGGAACACCTTTGTAGACGGTTCTAAACGGAACCTTCGGTACCAAAAAGGTTCTACATAGCACCGAAATGGTGCATATATTAGTATATTAGGCAGCAAGTGAACAGGGTCAGTTCTTGAGGTTGATGAAGATGTCGAAGCAGGTGGAAGAACCCGAGACCTTTTGTCGAGAACCAAACTGTGATGTTCTAGATAGACGACTGGGTCAGAACATCTCCAAAAAACATCAGGCAGGTCTTGTGTGTGTGTGGACAGTACTTACGAAAAGTGCTCCAAGGAAGGGTCTAGGGAGCCTAGGGCTTTCTGAAGCTCATGGAGGTCCCACCTCACTTCCCACTTATGGGACTTACAGGATCTGCTGCTAACGCTAGTCAGCGTTGGTGTCAGATACCACAGCAGGACACCTTCAGTGGCCTTGTGGAGCTCTTCTGGGGACACAAGGGTGTCTACAGAATATTAAGCAGGTGGCTTTAATGTTATGGTTTTTACGCAAACAGCAGATGTGCTGTGAGGTTGTTTGAATACATCTACATCTATCTGCTTAAGGGCCAAAAGTATGTGGACATCTCTTTTTAGTAGTGAATTCACCTGGGAGGTGAAGCTACTACTGGCACGGTGCTCAAATGCACACTCCACTGTGGGGACTGTGAGGGCCATTCCGCAGCCGTAAGCTCTCCCAGTCAGCATGCTCATGTATGGGGCTCACATAGGTGGGATGGAACATGGGCTAGCTGGGTTCCAGGCGGGTTCCAGGCGGGTATGGGCTCTGAATTGGTTTGTACATACATTTTTACTTCCCAAACAGGCACCATCTGGGCCCTGTATGCTGTGTACAACCCAGATGGCGCCTATGTTTAACCCTTCCTGGTCCCTCCCATCACTGGGCATCCATATGTGGGGCCAACGTGGGGACAAAAGTTCTGGTTCCCAGTTGGACTAACCTTACAGGCCCCACATACCAGCCCCATATACAGGCCTCACAGTGGTCCCAGTGTCCTGCTACTATGACCCCAGGGTCTTGAGTTTGATATATACATATATATATTTCTGAGGCCAATTAACACTGAATTCTGAGTGCAGTCATGAGTTCAATCCCGAAGCGAGCGGGGGATTCTTTTTTTTACACTTACTTGTTCCCTTGCTCACTCGCGCTCATTCGCACCCTCACTCGCACTCTCGCTCATGGTCTTTCTATCTTGCTGCATTAACCCATCGCCCATATCACACATATCCTTCACCTTCATTTGCCTTTCCCTGCTCTGCCAGTCGGATGTTGGGTGCGGGGATGGAGTTGGGGGGAGGTGTTTGGAAGGGCCAGGTAGGTGGGGGGGGGCTTAAAACTGGACCGGTGCAGTAAGCCATCCTCCATTCCAACAGAAATATTACTCACACTGTCCAAGCCCTGCAAAAGTAGGTCTGGTGTATTTAGAGACAGGGGCGATGGAGGCTGAATTGTCCAGGCGGCGTCCCGAATACGATAAGGGCTCTCTGAAGATTGGCAAAAAGAAATGGGGGGAGTAAAGAGCGCGTCTCCGTCTTCAGTAGACGGCCTGAAAGTATTCGTTCCTTGACACGTGTGTCATCCGGTAAATCAATATGGCCTCTCTTCCCGACAGATAGACAGAGATTTCAACTAATATTGTGGCAGTATTGAGGCATAACTGCCAGCGGAAACGTGTTGTATAAGATGTTTTCCTCTCTGAAGGTTTTCTGAGTCAGACGTGCTTTAGTGGACACAGTCTGTATTACAAATATTTACCAATAATAGAATTAACTTAAAGATGCTGCAGTGCAAACATAACTTCATGGGGGATTTGAGTGTTTTCAGATTCACTGCATAATTAATTCAGCGATTGAGATTGGTGGACAGAGTAGAGTGGCTTCCTGTAGCTGCTGTAGCCCGCATCAGCTTCAAACCCCTGACTCCTACAAAGCCAAGACTGGACCAGCCAGCCCCTCCGTACTTGATGGCGATGGTCAAAAGCTGATCTGCACCAAGAGCCCTTCCAGCTTCAAGTACGGCTTGGCTCGACCCGCCGTCCTTTAAGATCCACGGAAGACGAGCGTCCAGACTTTTTACTGTCCTGCACCGAAGTGGTGGAACGAACTTCTCCTGGGTGTCCGAACAGCAGAGTCCAACACTCACTGTCCTCAAACCCAGACTGAAGACCCTCCTCTTCTGAGAGTACTGAGTGTGCAGAGTGTAGAGTGTGTAGAGGATTGTGTCTCCAGACTGACTTCTGGATTTAGTAGAGTCTAAGATTAGAAGGGTGTTTTGGATTCTAGCTGATATAAACATTAATCTTCAAAATAATGATTTTACAGGAGAAAGTGAAAATGCTCTAGACACTATATGTATGTATAGACAATGCTCTAGACACTATATGTATGTATATGTATGTATATACAGGGTAACAAGTAGTTGTAACAATTATTTCTCTAGTACTGTAAATATATATATATATATATATATTTTTTTTACATATATATACACATATATATATATGTAAAAAATATATATATATAAATAGTGTGTGTGTTTGTATACCTACATATGTATATATATTGTATACTATATCCTATTAATTATAGTACATAAACAATTGTTACAATTCCCTGTATATACATACATATACATACATATAGTGTGTGTATATATATATATATATATATATATATATATATATATATATACTGTATAATTCCCTGTAACCTTTTTCAATGTGGAGCTGTTCAACAATAGCAGGAGACCTTTTCAGTCTTTATTTCTGTTCACGTTGAGACGCTCAAAAAAGGAGGCTGTCTCCTGCCGTGTGCGGTGTTTAAGTTTGCCCGCAGAATGGTAGAGATGTCTCTGGCCTACATTGGGCTGACCTCGTTTCGGTTATGTACAGTATGTTCAGAGCCGTTGATGTTGAAGTTTCGACGCACCAAAACCACTGCAAATCCAAGAAGACTAGAGCTAAATGACAACCTTAGCCGTACCAAACAAGAGCAGTCATACAGTCATACTGTAGTACTTTTTAAAATTATCCTGAAATGGTGAAGACAGCATTACTTACAGTACTTTCTCTAAGACTTAAAGGGGAAGTTCACAGATTTTTCAGAATCACTGCATAGTTCAGTCACTGGGATGTAAACCTTCAGTCTTTTAGAGTGGGTTGGTGTGGAATTTATCAGTGGAGATTCCTTTATAGTGGTGGTGAGGTGATAGGAACCTGGGGGTCACCATGTCCTCAGTGCAGATATAGTCGTTGTATTGACTATGCAAACCCTCTGCCATAAAAGTGTTAAAAGGCCAGAACCATAGTGCAGAATTATCATACACCACCGTCTTGAGCATCAGGCAATATATTTATATACATTTTATGGAGGAGCCGTCTCTAATGTAGCTTTTAGAGGCACTAAAATCTTCCAGCCATTAGTCTTAACCATTTAATTTTGCAAATTCTCTTTTAACATATGCATAGCTTTACAATATGCTCACACTGTAGCCTGAGACACCTTCAAATAGATCATATGCAGCATCTAAATGATATCTGAGCCTGAAGAAGAAAAAAAAGAATGCATGGAAGCCCACAGTAGGTGGAATTGATCTGAATGGTGTTCTGCAACCTATATTCTGCCATAGCCTGCCATCCAGTGGCCTTAAAGCAGAACCAATCCCATGACTCCCTGAAAGGGGGGTCGTCCAACTTCTACATGAAAACAATGCATAATTAATACAGAAACTATATTAAACATGGTTTTGCAGCCAAAAGTACACAGAATGCATTTATTGGGCGATTTGCTGTGGATAGAACATGAATATTTGAACACCAGCACTTCCAGCGAACACGGAACGTCACTTTGTGGATTCCTGGTTGAGACGCAGCGGAGAGTCTCAGGGAAGGGAAGACAAGAAACAGTGAAGTCCGGGGGAATGGCTGCGTGGACACAGGGTCTTCAGAAACACTTCCTGTGGACGATTGAAGGTCCGGCCTCCTCGTACTCGTCTTTGCTGATCCACATCTGCTGGAAGGTGGAGAGCGAGGCCAGGATGGAGCCGCCAATCCACACTGAATATTTGCGCTCAGGAGGGGCAATCATCTGCAGAGGAAAGGCAAATATCAGTGTACTCATATAGCCATGCACACACTCCTAACCTCAAAGCCTCCTGGATGGTTTTTGGCAGGCTTGGATGTAGAGTTCTAGGAGAAACCTTTAACCCTGTAAGCCCTAAAGGCCTACACGTAAGACCATGCATCCTCAAATGACTGCAGTTACTGAATAATTGAGAGTATATACTGAATCATTTTTATTTTTTATGTATTTTTTAATTATTTCTTTTAAATAAATCATTTATTTAATTGTAGCTCAAAGTTTAAGAGGACAAAAAGACTTCAATTGAAGTCCCACAGCTTATATATACAACCTACACCATATGTCCAAATATTTATGGACACTTCTTCAAATAAAAGCATTCAGTTACTTTAAGTTGCACCCCTTGCTGACACAGATGTGCAAATGTACATACACACACATACAGCTTGTCTAGTCCCTGTAGAGAAGTGCTGCCAAAAGAATAGGACTCTCTGATGCAGATCAACATGGATCGATTGGCACCATGCTAGCATATCTTTCAGGCTCCGGTTGCTGATGGCGAAGCTGCATGACCTGGGACTCCACCTTGCGATCTTTGGGCCATAGTGTCAGTGTAGATACCAAACTGTCAGATGTCTTTTTAATGTTATTAGCTCAAATAAACTCGTAGTAATCTTCCTACAGTCAAACCAGAGCACTTTACCTTGATCTTCATGGTGCTGGGTGCCAGGGCCGTGATCTCTTTCTGCATCCGGTCACCAATACCGGGATACATGGTGGTCCCGCCAGAGAGGACGTTATTGGCGTACAGGTCCTTACGGATGTCGATGTCACACTTCATAATGCCGTTATATGTGGTCTCGTGAATGCCAGCCGACTCCATGCCTACGGTTCAACAGCAGGATAAGCCATTAGAGAACAGCAGGATGATTTACGCATGTGTTTCTTCACACGCTGAATTATCAGGACGCCTAACGATAATACACTCACTCACTTGTTACCTTCACTACCTAGACTAAATACCATAAAGGGTACCACACTACTACACTCCTCAGCCCATACAGTCTGTAGACCGAAACTAAGGTAAAAAAAACACAGTACATTTTATTTTATGTGTAATGTAGTCCCGCCCATTCACGATCAACGTAGAGCAGCCGATCAGAATTAAGCTTATTTACTGTCGGGCCAAAACCTTGCAATCTCCAAAAACAGCAACTTTCCAGGAGGAGAAAAAAGCCTTATTAACTTTTAATGGAAGTCAATGTGGAAATATGTTATTTCAGGTCATTTTGGAGCATTTTAACTACTGCCAGATTCACATTATGTTAAATTTTTAAGGTGCAGGATTTCGTCATCTTCCTGTATTATGTTACTTCCTTAAAAGGAAAGTAAGAAAAGCAGCCTGTTGAAGTTTAACCCATGAAGAGAGGTAATAAAAACATTTAAGGCCTTTAGCAGATGCTCTTCTCCAGAGCGACTTACAAAAGTGCTTCACTATTTACTCAAGAAAAACCTCAGCTAGTTTAAATAGACTAAAATTCAAAGATCCTCTAATCTTAGACTCTACTAAACACAAGTCAGTAAGGAGACCACTCTGCTATTCGACCAAGTCCTCTCAGAAGAGGAGGGTCTTCAGTCTGGGTTTGAAGACAGCGAGTGTTGGACTCTGCTGTTCGGACACCCAGGGGAAGCTCGTTCCACCACTTCGGTGCAGGACAGTAAAAAGTCTGGACGCTCGTCTTCCGTGGATCTTAAAGGATGGCGGGTCGAGCCGAGCCGTACTTGAAGCTGGAAGGGCTCTTGTTGCAGATTGGCTTTTGACCATCGCCATCAAGTATGGAGGGGCTGGCTCAGGGGTTTGAGTCTGATGCGGGCAGCAGCTACAGGAAGCCAGCAGTGGACTGACATGGCTGAAAAACGGTAACGTACAATTAATTAAGCTTTAAAAGTGTGGACAAAATAACATGAACAGGAAAAAAATGGAAGGATCTGGTTCTTTAACCTTTCCACTTTCCACTCTCAAACGTGTGAGAGCTCGCAATGGAAGTCTAAAGACTTCATTAAATGAGAAGCTGCCGGGAAGTGACTGTACTTTCAGCTCTCTCGGATGAGTAGGCAGTGATTGATGTTTAGAGTCAAGACCAAGGACCATCTGCCCCATAAATAGAGCCAGTACCTCCGGCTATACCGCGCCGCTCTGAATTAGCCTCTGCCAAAAGGTGATCTGTCACCCTGCCACCTCTGCTAATGCCCGAGTCCCCCACACGGACATTTAGCAACCCGTCTACGAGGAACAGCACTGTGTAATCCTCCGCCCTGCGAGACGGGCTGAGGCAGGCCTGTCTGAAACCCGAGCACCTACTACGCCGGTTTTAATCACGCCGCTCTCACATCTACAGCCGGGCGAATGATTGAGAATTATTAATGGCATGAATTTTTCATCAGCTGAGCTCAGGCTTTGTGCTTGGGCTCAATGGAGGGAATGAACGTATTCTAGGCTGAGCTTAGCGAGCGCTGGTTGATTGGAATGGCACCATATACACATATATAAATGAACTGATGAAAAGATGAGCGTCTGACATGAAGCTAGCTCATATTCCGTTCACCAGGAGTCCGCGCAATCATCCGTTTTTCCAAAAAGGAAAGAATTAGGAGACAAAAGGACATTTTCCAGTTTTCAGCTTATTTTAAACTGACATAATGCATACAGCTGCAGTTAGACATGCTTCTGTGGTGCTAATGCTAATGCAGCGCTACTGATGTAGCTACTGCTGCTGCACTGATGCAACGTTCTCCAACAGCTGTGTGGTTCTTTCCTCATAGTGGGAGCTGAAAGAAAGAGGCTTTCATTCACCTAACTCTGACTGTTTGACTGCTTTACTGCTTTATGCATATTGGAAAGACACTATGAATAATAGACAAAAGTATTGGGACACTGCACATTCATGTTTCTTCTGACATCAAGTAACTGTCTCTACTGTCCAGAGAAGAAGACGTTCTACTAGATTTTGGAAGGAGCAATGCTGTGAAGATTTGATTGCATTCAGCAATCACAGTTCCTCCACTGCTCCACAGCTCAATGCTGGGGGGGGGCTTCATACCCCTCTATAGCCCACGCCTGACATTATTAGGCAGCATGGTGCCAATAGGTTCATGTGGTTGATCTGCTCCAGAGAGTCCTATTCTAACGTCAGTGCATCTCTACAGGGACTAGACAAGCTGTGTGTGTGTGCATTTGCACATCTGTGTCAGCGATGGGTGCAACTTAAAGTAGCTGAATGCGCTCATTAGAAGGGGTGTCCGCAAACATTTGGGCATATAGTGCATGTAGCTCTCAATCTAATAGAGGAACAGTGATAAAGGATCTCAAGGTACAGTATTTGAGTGCTCAACTTCCGCCAAGGTCTCAGACCTTAATTACCTCGTTAGAGCTACGACTTGTTCACAGCCATCGTTAGAAAAGGGCGGGATATGCAAATTTCAAACCTTGTATCAAATATTGGGCAATATGTCAAAATAAGCAGATAAAAATTAATGATTAAATAATTAATTATTATTTATTCATTATAATGATTATTATAATTAATGATTATTATAATTAATTAATAATTAAAGTTTGCTGAAGAATGTGCAGAACCTATTTATACTAATTATAAAATCAGGGGCACCTAAACATTTGCATAAAAATATCATGCACAGTACCAGTCAAACGTTTGGACACACCTGATTGTATTGGTCCGTTAAGTTAGGATGTTGTACTGGGGGGTTTCAAGTAGGCCTAAGCTGAAGGACAGTGTGTGTGTGCGTGTGTGTGTGTGTGTGTGTGTGTATGTGTGAGGGTGGAAGCTACAGTATGCTAATGTACACTAATACACACACACTTCCTCATTTATTAAAAGCAATAAATAGCCTTAATAACCTATATGACCAGATCACCTCCTTTCAGTTCAACGTACAACATTAGACCTACTGGAACCCCCCACTACCACCACAGTCAGCCATCCACTATGGTGGATACCCGTAACTATGGTGGATACCCGTAACTATGGTGGATACCACCACCCCATCCGTAGTAAATATTTCATTTACTGTTATATACACTAATACTGTCCAAATGCTGAGACAAGTGAGAGAGTGCATCACTGACCGATGAAAGAGGGCTGGAAGAGGGTCTCTGGGCAGCGGAACCTTTCATTGCCGATGGTGATGACCTGTCCGTCAGGCAGCTCGTAGGACTTCTCCAGGGACGAAGAGGACGCGGCGGTGGCCATTTCATTCTCAAAGTCCAGAGCCACGTAGCATAGCTTCTCCTTAATGTCCCGCACAATCTCTCTCTCCGCTGTGGGAACAAGATAAACACATGGGGCTCTATTTTAGTGACCTTAGGTGAGCCCCCAACCACGTCATGTACTAAGTCTCTTAATGAATCATGGGTGTGTTTTGGGCGCAACATGCAATGAACCACTAGAGCTGCACCGGGGTTCGGCGGACTAAGGCTGGTTCGCTGGTTCGAATCCCGGTCATGCTTCTAGCCATCGGGAGCCGAGGCCCAGAGAGAGCACAACAACTGGCCTGGCTCTCTCTAGGGTGGGTAGATGATGGTGCTCTCTCCCATATGCGTTTTGTGGCACTTCCCTCCAGGTACTTTGGCTGCCCGGTGATGTTGCATCGCCGAAAAATTAGCGACTCGACTATGCAAGCGAGGGAGGGGGCGTGTGCTGGTCGTTCTCAATGGTGACGGGGGTATCGGGTGTGATGGGGAGGGGGGGGGATGTTATGTACGGGTTGGGTATATGACATCATCACGGTTATTACTGAAAATAATAAAGTCAGTAAAGCGTGAAGCGTGAGGTATCATAAACAGTGTTATTCTGGTGGAAATATGTGTTCACAGCCGAGGAGACTCAGTGCTGCACCCGCAGTGTTTTTCTGTGGCTGTGTGTGTTCTGCTGCTCAGTGCAGCTCACTGTGTGTGCTTGATGGATATTGTTTGGGACAGTGTGTGAAGCGGTACCCGTGGTAACGAAAGAGTATCCTCTCTCAGTCAGGATCTTCATGAGGTAGTCAGTGAGGTCTCTGCCGGCCAGATCCAGTCTCATGATGGCATGGGGGAGAGCGTAACCTTCATAAACGGGCACATTATGGGTCACACCATCGCCAGCATCCAGCACTATGCCTGTACACACACACAAAGCATGTATACAACCACTAAAATTCAAGGAAATCGCATAGGCTACTGTATAGGCATGAATAGAACAAGTCATATACAGAATATATAGAACAACAGACAGTTTTTGGAACTCTCCAACTTGTCCCACAGGTACTGGATGGAGCTCCACCACCACCATCATTCCAGAGAACACAGTTCTTCCACTGCTCCACAGCTCAATTTTGGGGGGTTACACCTCTCTAGCCCACGTCTGGCATTATTAGGCAGCATGGTGCTAACAGGTTCATGTTTGTTTATCTGCTCCAGAGAGTCCTATTCGATTGGCAGTTGCAGCAATGGTTGCAACTGCATTCATTAGAAGGATTGTCCACAAACATTTGGACATTTAGTGGCTCAAGAAAGAGTCTCAACATCATCAGTAAATGAGCTGCAGCTGAAACTGATTAAATACTGTGTAAGATATGTAGTCTGTGGCTCCACCCCCTCAATCTGTTTACTATAAGACTGTAGTGGGTGGAGGCCTTCCTATTCTAAGACTCTTGACTTGAAGGCAGTTAGACAGTCACTCCACTCTAGAGCTGCCGAAGCCGTTACATTTCTGTGTCTGAGAAAGAAGGGAAGGTAAATTTACTCAGAACCGGGTTTTTATGTAGTGTAATTCCACAGCTCTAGACCGGCCCTACTGTCTAACTGCTGCTCATCAGGTGTGGGAAGATCATAAGTTCAAATCTCAGCAAGAGCTCAAAGCTCCACTGTGAAAAGCCTCCCAGGCTGGAGATGTCATGTGATAGGGGGGGGTTCTAACCTGCAGATGGGAATTAACAGTAAACAAACTGAGGGGGAGGAGCCACAGACTAAACATACTTCACAAATAAATCCAGTAACGGTATTAAATATATGTTTTTTCTTTTTTTATTATTGTCATGATTCTTCTAAATTATTAAAGAAACCCAAACCCACCCAAATCATTTAAGGGTGAGCATCAGGATCCTAATCTGACCTTAAGTGCGGGTGCACGGTCTGACCTGTGGTACGGCCGGAGGCGTAGAGGGAAAGCACAGCCTGGATGGCCACGTACATAGCAGGGACATTAAAGGTCTCAAACATGATCTGAAATCACACACACACACACACACACACACACACAGCTCCATTATTCCCCATGGAACCATTTTTAAGGTCCTTTAAGGCCTTAAATCAGTGCGGGTGGACTTCCATTCCCAGAGAACCCGTGTCCAGATCGTGGTGGTCCAACATGTCAAGCTGGTGCCCTCCTGACAAGTCATGTTAGCTAGCTAGCTAACCACTGCTATCTGAACGATGCCTTGCCCAAATGGTCAAATTAATAGCAGCTAATGTAACATAACTAGCATTTCACAAATGTATGGACACAAGTATTGGGACACCTGCACATTCTTCTGAAATTAAGGCTATTCAAAATAGTCTATCCTGCTTTTGTTGGAGAACTGTGTCTGCTGTCCAGAGAAGAAGGCTTTCTACTAGAGCATTGCTGTGAAAATTTAATTGCATTCACTGACAGGAGCAGAACATGAGTGAAGTTGATGCTTTGATGCTGGATGATCATCAGATCACCACCCCACCTCATCCCATGTATGGGATGGAGCACCACCATTATTCCAGATCTTAATGCTGGGGGGCTTTATACCCCTCTAGCCAACACCTGGTGAATAGTTCCATGTCTATCTGCTCCAGAGAGTCCTATTCTAATGGCAGTCCTTCTCTGTAGAGAAGCTGTGAGTGTGTGTGTGGATTTGCACATCTGTGTCAGCAATGGGTGCAACTTAAGTAGCTGAATGTGTTCATTAGAAGGGGTGTCCACAAACATTTGGACATGTAGTGTATATGAGTGAGGCTCCTCGGCACTGGAGGGGTTGTTTTAATGTGGGTACCTGTGTCATCTTCTCCCGGTTGGCCTTGGGGTTGAGCGGAGCCTCAGTCAGGAGGACAGGATGTTCTTCTGGGGCCACACGCAGCTCGTTGTAGAAGGTATGGTGCCAGATCTGAAGATCAGACATTAGAGCTGTTTCACTGCTGCTCAGGGATTCTGACAGAGTGCTGGAGATGCTCTCCTCGCTTTAACCGGGTTCAGTTAAACTAGGGGTTATATAATAACACTGGCATCAGACAGATATTTCCAGCTGACCTGCGGATTCCTCTAAGATAAAGTAAAGTTATGGCTGCTGATCAGTGTATCTTTCGGGCTTATCCCACGTTGGTCAGTGGGAACATGTGGAAGCTGTAACTCTGTTGCTCTTCCTCTGGAAAACGACTTGCCTTACGGCTGATATCCAGAAGGAAAGCGGTAACTATTATTAATTCAATGTATTTTTTATTATTAACTAAATTTATATTTATTACAATTAATTACATTTAATTTAATGTATTTTAATATAAACTTAACTGATATATATTTTTATAAATAGTTTAATTTAATTTAACACTGTGTATTAAAGTTATCCCAAGAATGACTTTGTGGAGGTTTAAAAATGGATCTAACATTGGTATCCAAATGACTGATTAACAGTTTAGAGGCTAATTAAATTAAATTAAATTAATTATTTAAAAAAAAATTTTCTGTTTATGTAAAGCACTTTGAATTGCCACTGTGTTTTAAAGGTATTCCATAAATCAACTCCAGGAGGTTTAGAGGCTGGTCTTACTTTGAAAGGTATACTGTGTTAAGTTACAGCTGCTACCCAGTAGAAAAGCAGTAACTATTATTTATTATTTATTAACTAAATTGATATTTATTATAATACATTTCATTTCATTTCATTTCATTTAATACTGTGTATAAAAGGTACCCCAAGAATCAACTCTTTAAAAATGTTTAAAAATGGATCTAACTTTTGTATCCCAAGGATTGATTAATTGATCCCAAGGATTAGGTTTAGAGGCTGGTCTTACTTTGGTCTTACTAATATTGTTATTTTGAAATTAAATTATATTTAATTTATATTCAATTTATATTATATAAAAATATATATTTTTATGTTTCCTTAAAGTTAAATTAAATTGTATGTTTTTTTGAAACAAATTCAATAATTGTATTTTTTTTGTTGTTGTTGTTGTTTTTTATGCATTTTTTTCTTTTTAACATGCCTTTTTAAATGTTTCTTTAAATGAATTACATTTTATTTTCTTTAAATGTTTTAATAATTATATATAATATATATATATATAATATATTAATAATAATTTTCTTTATGTCTGCGTATTTTCCTGTTTATGGAAAGCACTTGAATTGCCGCTGTATATGAAAGCTGCTATACACAAGTCTAAACAAACTTTTTAAAAATATTATAAATAAAAAAATACAACTTTTTGCTTTTTATTTAAATAAACATGCCTTGCCTTGTCTATTTACTGAACTCCAAAAGAGGTGATGATGGACTACGGCACTAAAATATCTTTATTTATTTTACTGTTTTTGTTACAGAATAAATGTTGTGTTTCTCTGTAAGGCTCTGTTTATTATTTTAGGTGATGTCTTTTTAAATAAACTGCCTAAAAAATGTTTATTTAATTATAGCTTCAGTCTAACAGTTACACAGTTTATCATCTACAGCTGTATACCACACACAGCCCACACACACAGCTCTGCACACCAGCATACACACATCAGCATACACACATCCACACTGCTCATAATCATAATCACATCACCATAACCCTGAGAGTGGACCTGCAGCTTAAATGTATCTCATTTGACTGAGAGCAGTGATTCCAAACTTTTGAACAGTAGGATTACCCCATCTATGGTCCCCATCTAATCCTAATCCTAATCCTAATCCTAAAACCCCAAATCAAGATTCACACATAAACAGTGTGGGCATCTGTTCTCCTTCATGCTCAATCAGTACAGACCTGTTCATACAGGCCTGAGGGTGTGTGTGTGTGTGTGTTTGTGTGTATGTACTCGCATACCTTCTCCATATCGTCCCAGTTGGTGATGATGCCATGCTCGATGGGGTATTTGAGGGTGAGGATGCCTCTCTTGCTTTGGGCCTCGTCTCCTACATAGCTGTCTTTCTGTCCCATACCCACCATCACCCCCTACAGGACACAGAGAGGAAGTGCTCCTGAGTTTTACAGTGTGCAGCATTACAGAGCTCACCTCATTTACTAAACACGTTTTTTATAGAGTGTTGGGCAGCAGATTACATTTACCTAAGGTAATCTTACATATTCATTAAAATATACTATTTACATAATGTTAGCACTATTTGATGTGTCTTATCTAGCCAATTTCCTTTCAAGCAATCATTGCATGAATTAGACTACATAATATAACATAATAGAATAGAATAGAATAAAATAGAATAGAATAGAGAGTACTTGGTCAATAAATCTTATTCTGATTCTGATAATATAATATAATATAATATAATATAATATAATATAATATAATAGAATAGAATAGAATAGAATAGAATAAAATAGAATAGAATAGAATATAGAGTACTTGATCAATAAATCCTATTCTGATTCTGATAATATAATATAATATATTATAATATAATATAATATATTATAATATAATATAATATAATATAATAGAATAGAATAGAATAAAATAGAATAAAATAGAATAGAATATAGAGTACTGATCAATAAATCTTATTCTGATTCTGAGAATAGAATAGAATAGAATATAGAGTACTTGGCCAATAAATCTTATTCTGATAATATAAGAGAATAGAATAGAATGAAATATAATATAGAGTACGTGGCCAATAAATCGTATTCTGATAATATAATATAATAGAATAGAATAGAATAGAATAGGATAGAATATAGAGTACTTGATCAATAAATCCTATTCTGATTCTGATAATATAATATAATATAATATAATATAATATAATATAATATAATAGAATATAATAGAATAGAATAGAGAGTACTTGATCAATAAATCTTATTCTGATTCTGAGAATAGAATAGAATAGAATATAGAGTACTTGGCCAATAAATCTTATTCTGATAATATAATATAATATAATATAATATAATATAATAATAATATTATAGAATATAATGTTATGAGTACTTGGTCAATAAATCTTATTCTGATAATAGAATAGATTAGAATAGAATATATACATTTAGATCAATACAGTTGAATACTGTTATTGATCCATTGCATAACATAAGCATCCCAGCAATAGCTGTTAATGTCGTAACCTCTCTGAACTATAGTTACACAAGTGTAAATATTAGGGATATGTACAGTACTGAGCTAAGAGGCAGCCGTCCCCTGTTAGAATGAAGAGCTGCTCATCTGGTCAGTCAGTGTTTATCTGCTCAGTAAAACATTATTACTGATATTAGATTAAACACTAAAGTGGTGGTGGTTCTCCATCACTGTGTTCATCATTAGAACATCTCCAAAGTTCTCCTCTCTCATGGAGTCTAGTGTTATTTAGAGTTCTCCTCAGATCAACACCTGGTTTGGTGGTAAATCAGGGCTTAATGATGGTAAATCAGGTGAGCTGCTGCTGCTGCTGCTGATGATGATGGAGTTGAACACATCCTCCACGCTGTGCTGGCTGGACTGGGGGGCGTCCAGGAGAAACCTGGAGGAACCGAGCCAGCTCTGTTCTTCAGACTAGCTCACAGACAAGATCTCACTACTTTCTATCTTCAGAATGAGAAGCTCTTGTTTCTCCTTTTTACTGGATTCATGTTCAGCTGCTTTATCTGTTCTGATGAGATCTGGAGCTCCTACATGATGCGCTGATCTAATTCAGTCCAGGGGAACAGGGTTTGCACATGCAAGTGTGTGGACAGGCCCACCTGATGACGAGGGCGTCCCACGATGGAGGGGAACACGGCCCTGGGGGCGTCATCCCCAGCAAAGCCCGCCTTCACCAGGCCCGAACCGTTATCACACACCAGAGCTGTGGTCTCTTCCTCGTCACACATCTTCACTCACACAACTATGGGTCAGAACAAACACACACAATGAAATAGACCCACAAAGAAACACACACACACACACACTCATATAAGTCTAATGAAGACTAGCCCTGCGGATCATAACATCAGTTAAAGGAGCGGTCCACTGTTCGGCTGCTGAACGAGCGCGGCTATTAATAACAGAGTGTGGCTGCTGTATCTCTGCTAACAGGTCAGCGTAGCGGGACAGATCATTAGCTTAATGAGAATATCCAATAGACTCACCCTGGAGAGCGAGACAACAAGGCCTGGAACACTAACTCCCCGGAGAGAGAGAGAGAGAGAGAGAGAGAGAGAGATTGCAATGGAGAGCAAACCCTCGCTCACCTGCTCCCCCTATTTAAACTCTTCCCAGAGGAGGAAGGCCATCACAGCCACAGGACTGCTGGCCTTTTTAGGAGACGTCGCACCCCAGTCACACTCACATGCGCAAAGGTAGGCCATCCTGGACCCTGTCCCACTACAGTGGCCTTCAACAGACCTGCACTGCATTCAGTGTTAAGTCCAGGCCTCTTGCCTCTTGTTGTTATAGAAAAGCCTACAGTGTGTGCCTAGTCTCACGTTAGGGTGACTTTAATGAATGAAATGAATGAATGAATCAACCTTTACTGTGATCCTCGTTTTCAGTGTGTCTGACTATTTACAATAACCAGGGATTAAAAGAGAGAAAAAATAATATAGATAATTAGATTTATTTTATAATTATTATGAACATTTTTATAATATTTTTTAAATAACTTAAATAAAAAACTAAAGCAAAATTAACACAGGTCAAATGAACCAAAAAAATTAAGCAAGTAAATTATTAAATTATTAAATTATTAAGAGAGAGTAAGAAAATAAATAAAAAACAGAAATAGAAATCAATAAAACTAAATAAAACTTTGAAATAAATAAAGCAAAGTTTAAAAAAGATCAATTAAGATTAAGATTAATAAATAAAAAAATGATAACTAATAATACAAGTAGTTATTAGTTATTACACATATTAAATAAAAAAAAATCTAATTACAATTAAAATAGCAATGAAAATAAATATTTTTAAAATGAAAAAACATTAACATTAAATTAAAATGAAATAATAGACTGAAATCAGAGTAATTCAAATAATGATCAATTAAAAGATGAAGTAAATAATTAAAAAGTAATTAAAAAGTAAAAACCTCCAGAAATCAAGCATGAAATTAAACTATTAAAATGACGGAGTGACTCCAGCAAGCTAATCATTAGTGTTTATGATATGTAATAAAAAAGTCAGATACAAAAAAAAATATGCAATAGAAAAATTTAACAAATATCAATTTGCATAGAATTTGAAGTTAATAACATTTGCATATATTACATATCAGCTCAGACCTCTTAACACTGGACTGGAACATTACAGCAGGACCCTTTATTGCTACTCTGGGGGGCAAGAAAAGAACAGTGCACAGTCCACTGCAAGAGAATGGCATGTTGGACTCTCCTATAAATAATGCACTGAGCAATGGTCATAATGGAGATATGACCGTCTGTTTCTCCACCGTTGGCCCGAGGGCTGCTGCCTACTAGGGCATTCCAGCATGAGAGTGATTGGTAGCCTCTGCTAGCAAGCCTTCAAAGGCAATTTTCAATGCTGGTACGAAGGGTGTGGACAGTGTTGTGTCCAGGCCAGGTCTATTTTCTCCTGAGCAAATGAAGGGAGTCCACGAGGTTCCCATAAAGGAAGCAATCACCTGTACTTATAAATCAATTGTGTTTCTATACGTGTGAAGTGAGAAGGAGGAGGAGGGGGGGCAAATTTACTCAGCCTACCCTGACCAGCACCACCGGCTTCACCACAAATGTAGTCGTGAGGCTGCTGGTGTCTGAAGTTTGCTCCTTATATGACTGCAGGTACAAGGCTACTAATGCTAATGGTCCGACAGGCCCAGCTTGACCTGATACTAATCCAGCCAGATCTACCTTAACCCGCCCACTACACAATTAATTAATCAATCAATCAATCAATCGATCAATCGACCTTTATTGTGATCCTCATTTTCAGCGTTGCTAAACATTTACAATAAACAGGGGTTGGAAGAGAGAAAAAACTAATATAGATAATTAGATTTATTTTACAATTATTATGAATATTTTTTATATATTTTTTAAATGTAATAATATTTTTTAAAATAACTTAAATCAAAAACTATTTATTACTATTTATAACTAATTATTAAGAGAGAGTAAGAAAATAAATAAAAAACAGAAATAGAAATTAATAAAACTAAATAAAACTTTGAAATAAATAAAGCAAAGTATAAAAAAACAATTAAGATGAAAATAAAGCAAAAATAACTAAAAGTAATAAACTATCTATTAAACTATCTATCTATTTATTTATTACACATTAATATATAAAATAATATTATAAAAGTAAACAACACAGGTACAATGAATCTATAAAAATAAAATAGATTCAAGTAAGATTAAATTAATACAAATAAATAAGAAAATAAATTTTACAAATATTTTAAATATATATATTTCTTACTTTTTACTCAATATTATAATATTATAAAATTATTATTATACAATATTTATATAATATTATATTTTACTCAATATTATACAATATTTAATTTTACAGTGTACAGTTTATAGTTTTTTAGAGTTTAGGAACAAGAAAAGTGTATTAAATGTGAACTATTATACTTATAATATTATTATTATTATTATTATTATTATTATATTATTTATTATTTATAGTAATGTTGTGTCAAATAAACTAAAATTAATTGGGTGTTAATTTAATTATAGCTTCAGTCTAACAGCTAAATAAAAAAATAAATACACCAAATGATATAAATTAAAATAAAGCTAAAATAACTAAAACCATAATTGTATTAAAATAATAATAAAAGTAATAAAAGTACCTGAAATAATACAAATAATAACAATAATACTAATAATAAGAGCAACTTCCATAAAATATGGTGTTGCTGATACTGGAGAGCAGCTCATTATCTCCAGACCCTGCTAGTTATGGGAATACGGGTCGCTTTGATAACCAGACTTAGTGACCGCGACTTTTCCTGTGCCAGTGTCCGCAGAAGGGGAGCTCAAACTCGGCTTGTACCATCTGAACCAATCCCCTCAGCTGAACCAAACTGGAGCTAAACACACATCAGAAGGGTACGATTGGAGAAAGCCAAACCCAAAAGCTGTGTCTAATAAAGGTGTTCCAAAAAAGGGCAGTCATGGGCACCTAGGGACCAGTGCTGTGATTCATGGGGGCCCCAATTCACAACTTCCAGGACCCCTTCAGAGGTCTTGTGGAGTCCATGCCTCGAATGCTCAGATTTGTTTGTGGAGGCACAAGGAAGGCCTGCTCAATATTAGGCAGGTGGTATTAATGTTATGGCTGGCCTGTAATGCTGCTGCACCTGTTGGTGCGTAGCCTAGTGACTTGCAGCTGGGGCCGGGCCAACTGGAGAGGAGATCAGACGCACCTGATCAGGATTGTGGATTAGTCTGAGCGAGTAAAAGGCTGTTGGCCGGTAAGGGGCACGGTTAACCTTAAGACACTGATCAAGTTTTATAATTAAACGGACACTCATGTGATCTCAGTATAGAGCAATTGGGGCCATTTCCAAATATACAGACACCCTTTCATTAGAACTCTGTGATTAGAGTAGAAATATACAAGAGAGTGGCAGGGGGGCAGGGGTGGCTCAGCAAGCTGTCACTGTTGGGCCCTTGAGCAAGACCCTAATGGTGAATATCCTTGTCTTTATAGTCTTTATGACCAGAGTGCAGTCCAGGTGCTCCAGCCCTAGTGACAAGGCTAATCTGACCACACCTACAAAACTCACAGTACCATTGATAACCAGCCAAGTTTCCTTTATTATTCTAATTATTTCATCTCTTATGCAAACATTCAGGCATTTTTATTGGAACCCTTCTGATCACTAGGTCATGTGATCAGCCTTTGGAGTCACTGCCTGTCTCATTGCAGACGTTCTTCCACCTAAACTCAGTGAAGGCCAGACCAGGGTTGATATACAGGCTTCAGTCAAAGGGGTCAGTGCTGGGTTTTCTATGACACTATGAGACCCAGTGAGAGATGGGGTGGTGGACAGTCTTGGCTGCATCGCCTGGGAGCAGTTGGGGGTTAGGGGGCCTAGCTCAAGGGCACTACAATCGTATCCTGTTGGCCTTCAGGCTATGGCTGCCCCCATGTAGAAGATGCAGAACCAACTAAGCACACAAGGAACCATTAGAACATCTAGATTACATTATTGTTTTGTCGTGGTTCTAGATACTGTGATGTTTAGTCTGTGGCTCCTCCTCCTCATCTATTCACCCATTCACAGGTTAAGAACCACCTTCAACCAACCATCACATTGTGGGAGGTCTTCCTATTCTCAGGCTCCTGACCATGGAGGGCTGTGGTGTTGATGGGATTTGATCTTATGATCTCCTGAGTCTCTTGACATGAAGGCAGTTAGACAGTCGCTCCACTCTAGAGCTGCAAAGTCGTCTACATTTCTGTGCCTGAGAAAGAGGGGAAGGTAAATTTACTCAGAACTGTGTTTTCATGTATGCGTGAGAAGGTCGTGAGGTCAAATCCCATCAAGGCCTCAACTCTCCACTGTCAAAAGTTATCCAGTTTGGGAACGTGATGTGATGGGGGGGGGGATGTAACCTGCATATGGGACTAAACAGTAAACAAAATGAGGGGGCGGAGCCACAGACAAAACATCTTACACAGTGTGTAATCAGTTTCAGCTGCAGCTCATTTACTGATGTTTTTGAGGCTCAACTAAAAAGTGAGTTAGGAGAACATCTGACTTAACTAAACTTTTAAAAATGAAATTATTTAATAAAGTGACCTAAATTACTCTACAATCTCAATCTTTCTGCAGCCTGTTTATACAGGTCTACACTGTAGGTGGTCTGTAATTCATTAAAACCGTCTATAAAAGGCATTTTACACACTTAAGGCCCACGAAGGCCTCAAAACACCTTGATGAAACTAATACTGGCACCAAGATGCCTCATTTAGCAACTGCTTATTACAGTCCAAGCTTTGTGTTGGCCAGGGTCACTGTTGAAAGTGTGAAGCTTAATCTGTTGCACTAAAGAAACATGAACGACCAGGCAGGTAATCCTATGACTCACTAATCCTGACAGTGAGGGACGTGGTCAAGCTGCACGGTAATGCTAATCAAATGTAATCTAGGCTATTAGAAGGCATTTCATCATACAAATGTTTTAAGTGTGCGATAAAAGTGTGGGTTTATCATCTGCGGCACCATCTGGGGGCTTTGTTCAGAGACGACATGCTTGATCTCAGACAATCGCTTCTCAAACACACTAAGAATAGATTAAGGCTGCATTGGATTTGTATGAAAAATAATGTGTGTTTTTATAAAGTCAAGAGATCTGATCACATCCTCCACAGCAGCAGATCCCAGCCCTGGTCCTGGAGGTCCCTGGTCTCACTGTAGCTTCCTGTAGCTGCTGCCCAGGTCATCAGATTCAAACCCCTGACTATGGCCTACAAAGCCAAGACTGGACCGGCCAGCCCCTCCGTTCTTGATGGCGATGGTCAAAATCCGACCTGCACCAAGAGCCCTTCCAGCTTCAAGTACGGCTCGGCTCGACGAGAATGGGCCTTCCTATTCTCGGACTCCTGACCATGGAGGGCGGTGTGGTTTTGATGGGATTTGATCCTATGATCTCCTGAGGCTCTTGAGATAAAGGCAGTTGGACAGTCGCGCCACTCTAGAGCTGCAAAGTCGTCTAAGGTAAATGTACTCAGAACTGTGTTTTCATGTATGCGTGAGAAGGTCGTAAGGTCAAATCCCATCAAGACCTCAGCTCTCCACTGTCAAAAGCTATCCAGTTTGGGGACGTGATGTGATGGGGGGAGATCTAACCTGCATATGGGATTAAACAGTATTGGACTGTCTAGCATCTAGTTATGAATCTTGATGTGTATTGTCCTGTAACTGCGGTGAATTTCTCCACACTACTACACATTTTTCTGGATCTGCTATGAATAATCGACTCTGACACTAATATGTAAGCTATATAGTTAATGTGGACCCACATTTGGACTCTTTAGGAGGTTGAGAAAACACGTCAGAGTGGTTTTGTGAGTCACCTGCCAATGACTCAGTGCTTCCCCGTATGCTTCTGAGCTTCAGGCCCCTGTGATCACTGGGACATAACCAGTGCTTTAACCCAGTGGTAAGTCCAGCAGGTTCATGCAGGGTAACAGTCGTACATGTGTTCTGTGCCAGCACTGAATACAGAACCCTCTGGTTGGCTTCTGGTCAGTGAAGGCCTGGCTACTCAAGTACCCATCCTACCCAGCAGTAGTCAGCTATGGTACAGCACACCAGTCCCAACAAACTGAAGGAAAACAGGCTCCACCTTCTGGACCACCTCAGCACACACTGCCCACCAGAGCCTTCAGCAGTGATTTAGGAGATGTTAGGTTTTTCTTCAGAGATGTTCACGTCTTTTTGTTCCAGTGCTCTTTGAACCATCTGCTGGCATCAACATCTAGTTTGAGTAGGTCTATGATCCAGGTGTCCTTTTGAGCCCCCTCGATGAACTCTGCCAGCGATATCTGACCTGTGGGAGGGGAGTGCATACACATGCTCATAATCAACAACATCAAAGCATAATCAAAGCCATGTGGTGCAGAAGGTGCGCTGCTCATTCCAGGACTCACCATCCATTTTCCTTGTTTTGAAATATATGAGGGATCATGTGATTTATAATTGACCATATACTGAATCATTCATATTAGATACTGAATCATTCATATTAGTACTGAATCATTCATCTTAGATACAGAATCATTCACAATAGATACTGAATCATTCATATTAGATACTGAATAATTCACAATAGATACTGAATCATTCATATTAGATACTAAATAATTCACAATAGATACTGAATCATTCACAATAGATACTGAATCATTCATATTAGATACTGAATAATTCACAATAGATACTAAATCATTCATATTAGATACTGAATCATTCACAATAGATACTGAATCATTCATATTAGATACTGAATAATTCACAATAGATACTGAATCATTCACAATAGACACTGAATCATTCATATTAGATACTGAATAATTCATATTAGATACTGAATAATTCACAATAGATACTGAATCATTCATATTAGATACTAAATAATTCACAATAGATACTGAATCATTCATATTAGATCCTAAATAATTCACAATAGATACTGAATAATTCACAATAGATACTGAATCGTTCATATTAGATACTAAACAATGACCATATGTGACATCATGTGAAAGCGACCAGTATAGTGTGAATAATTCATAGTAAATTATTTTTATTATCATTATTTATAATTGATAATAAATAAATCTATTGCAGTAAATTGAATATCCTGTAGTATTTTTTTTTAACTTAGAACTATTGAATAATTATTTGGATACTATCAATGATTACTCATACTGAATCATTCATATTAGAGACTGAATTATAAATGGTAGACAATAAATAGTTTACTGTAAATACTGAATCATAGCGGATACTAAATAATTCATGGTAGACACTAAATCATTCATATTAGACATTGAATCATTCACAGTGGACACTGTATAATGCACAATAGATACTGAAGAATTCATAGTAGATTCTGAATCATTAATAGTAGATACTGAATCTTTCATAAATAAATACTGAATCATTCATGGTAGGTACTGATCAGTCTAGAGTAGATTTAGTGTATAATTCATAGTGGGTACTAAAGAACTCATGATAGATACTGACTCATTCATGGCAGATACTGAAATAGAAACGGTAGATTAATAGTAGATACTGAATCATTTAAGGAGACTCTGAATCATTCATGTTAGATACTGAATAATTCATGGTAGATACCGATTAATTTACTGTAGATACGGAATAATGCATATTAGATACTAAATAATGAATATTATATACTGAATCATTCATATTTGACACTGAATAATTTACAATACATACGGAATCATTCATATTAGATACTGAATAATTCACAATAGATACGGAATCATTCATATTAGATACTGAACAATGACCATATGTGACATCATGTGAAAGCGACCAGTATAGTGTGAATAATTCATAGTAAATTATTTTTCATATTTTTCATGTTAGATATTGAATAATTCAGGTTAGTAACTGTATAATTCATAGTGGGTACTAAAAAACTCATGATAGATACTGAGTCATTCATGTTAGATACCGAATCATTCATATTAGATACTAAATCATTCATGGTAGATACCGATTAATTTACTGTAAATACTGAATAATTCATAGTAAATACTAAATAATCCATAGTAGATACCAAATCATTCATATTAGCTACTGAATCATTCATATGAGATGACTGTATATTTCATAGTGGGTACTAAAAAACCCATGATAGATACTGAGCCATTCATGGTAGATACTGAATTAGAAATGGTAGATACTAAATAATTAATAGTAGATACTAAATCATTTTAGTAGACTCTGAATCATTCATGTTAGACACCGATTAATTTACTGTATATATGGAATAATGCATATTAGATACTAAATAATTAATATTATATACTGAATCATTCATATTAGACACTGAATCATTCACAGTAAATACTATAGATATAATTCATAGTGGATACATCATGTGTATGATATGTAACCACCTGTGAACAGCGTGTAGTTCTCGATCCTTCTGTCCCGAGCACAGTCAGCAGACCAGTTTATACGCTGAATGTATATATGAGCATCCTACTTGCTCTCTTTGACTGTCAGTGTGTTTAAAGCTGGGTCTAATTCCTGCTTGATCCTCTTCTGGTTGAGTGTCTGAGAGAGGCCCCATATGGCAGCACCTGAAGCTAATGCAGCGTGTAGTGGCCTGCTCTGCTCTGCTCTGCTCTGCTCGCTGTTGATCATTACATAATAATAAACATGCCAGAAGTGCTCACCACTGAGCTTATTCAACTGACATGAGGCACGCTGGTTGCTCCTTATCATTTCATATTTCTGCATATACACTATATACACTACTGTATTACTTATGTAACGGTGTACACACACTCCTCACTTACCGTCTTTGTTTTGGTCCAGCAGCTCGAATATCCTGTCACACACTTGCCCAGGCGTCATGTCTGTGCTTATTTTCTTCAGTTTAAAAATGATCTGTGAATAAGAGTTAACGTGTCACAGGTAGCAGCAGGCAAACAGAGCGCTGTTCATATTGTTCTGCACGTTTAGTATTTCAGACAGAAGGTAATTAGGATGTGTGCAGTTCAGGGTTGCGCTGGGGGAGTGCAGTATACTAAGACTCAACTTACTGTAATAATGTGCTTGATTTCATTTCTGTCCAGCTTCCCGTTCTCATCTCTGTCATACACTTTAAAGGACCATCTGAGTTTGTCCTCCAGTTTCCCTCTGAGGACCAGATGAACAGCTGCCACAAACTCCATGAAGTCCAGTACACTGTCCTAAAAATGGGCAGAAATAAAATAAAATTACTGTTTTTTTTTTGTTATATAAATGTATTAAAAACAGTTGCTGAGTAATGCACAGTAGATACTCGGTAGTAAGTATTAAGTACATAATAAGTATTAAATAATAACTAGTAGCCACTGAATAATTCATAGAAATGAGTGAATAATTCATAGTATATACTGAATAATAGTGGATACTGAATAATCCATAATAGATTTTGAATACTTTATGGTAGTTACATAATATTCCGTAGTGAATACCGAATAATTAGTGGTTATAGTGATTATAGTGAATAATGCATAGTTAATTCTGAATATTTTATAGTAATTTTGAGGCTTGTAGTAGTTATTGAGTCATTCATAGTAAATACTGAATCATTTATACATTTCTGAATAATCCATAGTAGTTATTAAATAGTTTATAGTAGAGACTGAATCGTTTATAGTAGATACAAAAAAGTCTTTTAATAAATAATTCATAGTAGTTACTAAATAATATACAGTAGTTACTACAGTACAAATTATTGTAGTTACTGAATAATATGTATAGTGAATATTAAAATCATTTATAGTAGATACGGAATAATTCATAGGATATACGGAATAATGCATTATAGAGACTGAATATATATACTGAATATATATATATTTGATACAAAAAGTGGTAGATACTAAAAGAATTTATGAAATATGAATAATGAGACTAAATAATTAATGGTAGATCCATAATAATTTATAATAGAGACTGAATCATTCATAGTAGATACTGAATAGTTTGTATGAGTTGCTGAATAAATAATATTTGTAATATATTTGTAATAAAATTTGTAATATTATGTTAAGTAAATATATAACATGAATAATTCATAAGATATACAGAATATATATATATATATATATTCTGTATATCTTTTTTTCTGTATGTATAATATATAATAATATAATAACATATAATAATAATATAATATAATATAATAATAATATAATATATATATATATATATATATATATATATATATATAGTTGTTAAAAAATGGTAGATGGATAATGACACAAAACATTTTATAATAGAGACTGAATACTTTATAAGTCATACTAAAATAATTTCTGGTAGACATTGAATAATTCATAGGAGATACAGAATACTTTATAATATAGACTTAATAATTCATAGTTCATTGTAAAAACTGCATATGCATAATAGAATAATTCATAGTAGATACTGAATACTTTGTATTAGTCACTAAATAAAAAAAAAAATAAGATACTAAATAACCATTTGTAATATTATGTAATATGTAAATATATAATATGATGTATGAACTACATACCTTATTTCGGTCAAACGATTTAAATATCAACTCAGTAAAAACAGCCTCCTCCTCTGAGGAACTTTGTACGCCGAAGATCTTGCGGAATTCGTGGAGATGCAGAGCTCCGCTGGGGCACTGCTTCATGAAGGCCGAGTAGAGGGTCTGAATCTGAGCCAGATCCACTTCCTCATCACACCCAGTCTGAACCTGACCCATCCTCAAAATCTAGCGCACGTATTCCTCACTGAATCACCACCAACATTCCAGCACAATCCCGAGAAAAATCCCCATCATAGCTCCAGAGAGAGAGAAGGACTGTAGCTGGAGCGTGCTGGAGCATCACTCGTGCTGCTGTTAGGAAACTGACCTAATCCCTTTCATTTACAACTCGGACCGAGTCGACTTGGAATGGTCAGACTGGTATTTTTAGAACACACTTAAATCCTATTTGGCTCCTGATCCCGAGCCTAGCGGCCGCACTGCCATCACTCATTATTTAAAATCAACTTCAGCTCCTTGACCTCAAACACTCGTCCCGGGACCGTCCTCTCCTCCTTCATAACACTGCACAGAATGGAGCTGGGGATGAAGATGAACACTCTGTAGCAGTGAGAGTTGTTCTAGTGCTAGTATGAAACAACATACACTATATGGCCAAAAGTATTGGGACACCTACTCAATCATTTTAAAGCTTTAAAGCAGTGTGGGGCGAAAGTCCATCCCTAGAGAACCAGCGGCCATTAATCAAATGTTTCTATGGAGTTTTCAGTCTCAGCTAGCTAGCTAGCCATTATCACCACCTTTTAAATGTGCTGGTGGTCCACCACATGCCCCCAAAACAGCTCTCAACAACCCTCCAAGGCCATTCTAATGAATGCATTCAGCTACTTTAAGTAGAACCCATTGCTGACACACATGTGCAAATGCACAAACACACACACACACAGCTTGTCTAGTCTCTGTAGAGAAGTACTGCCAATACAATAGGACTCTCTGAAGCAGATAAACATCAAGAACCTATTAACACCATGCTGCCTAATACCAGGCGTGACCGGGCTAGATGGGTATAAAGCCCCCTGGCATTGACCTATGGAGCAGTGGAAGAGCTGTGTTCTCTGGAGTGATGGTGGTCTAGCTCCATCCAGTACTTTTGGGATGGGTTGGGGGGACATCCTGACCTCCCGACTAATGCTTTTGTGGCTAAATGCAATCAAATCCTCATGACAATGCTTGTTCAGAATCTAGTAGAAAGCCTTCTTCCATGGACAGCAGGATAAACTCTTTTAAACACCCTTGATTTCAGTAGAAACAATGAATCAGCAGGCGTCCCAATACTTTTGTCTAAATTCAAGTGATTCAGAAAGTACTTTTTTAATGTTTAAATGGCAGGAATGAAGCAATCAACGCTTTCCTTACTGCGAATAAAATAATTAAGTAATCATGATTGTTTACTGACACCATGTTGAGCAGTCTGGGTGCAGGCCTAATTATAAAGCCTGCAGTCTGGCTCCGGCACACGATAGAGGAGCAGATGGAGCTCATGCTGCAATACACACTCCACCTACACACTGTAGTCGTAACACACTTAACAATACTTAAACTTCTCAGCTGCTTAGCTCCGTCATGGCCTCCAATCTCTTGGTCTTCCCAGAAGGCATCATGTGACCTTGCCAGGATGTGTAATCACCACACCAGTCCCACCATTAAAGACAGGGACGAGTCACTCCGGCTGACCCCTGCACTTGTTGGTCAAGACCTGTTGGTCAATCTGCTGCTTCTTTTCACTGGTTACATGACTGGGGTCCACACCATGTTGATTCAGGAGAGCCTGGGCACATAGAATACCAATGAGCCAAAACATTATGACCACCCTCTAAATATGATGGCGGTCCTCCACATGCTACCACAACAGCTCCAAGACCTCTGAAGGTGGTATCTATGGTATCTGGCAGGAAGACGTTCCAGCAAATCCTTTAAATCTCGTTAGTTGGAAGGACTTAATATTAAGACCACCTTCTAAATGTGCTGGTGGTCCTCCACCTGCCACCAAAACAGCTCCAGCCCGCCAAGGCCTGGACTTTACAGAGGTGGTATCTGTGGTATCTGGCAGAAAGATGCTCCAGCATAACCAGAATAATCCATGTGACAGGAATGAAAGCAGCCTCATCGGACCAGGCCACCTTCTTCCATCACTCCAAGGTCCAGTTCTGATTCTCACGTGTGCCAACTAGGCTCTTACATGGGCTCCTCTGACAGTGGAAATGGGTTGGTTACACTGGGTCTTTTGACCAGTTGGCAGTTATGTAGCCTTGTACACAGCAGAGGGCACTGTACTGTGTTGCGACTTGCCCCTGTTCCTGTGCCACAGTAGGCCTTGGTGGGTTGGTTCGGTTAAGAGGGGGTAGCCTTCATTAACCCTGTGCATCGATGAGCCTCAATTGCCCGTCACTCTGTCGTATGGTTCGTGGGCTGTCCCTTCCCTAACCACCATCGGTAGGGGCTGTGTCTCCGACAGGAGTCTCCGACAGGATTCTCCAACAAGCCTTGCTTGCTATACGGAGTCTGTTTACACCAACACCTAAGACGCACTGTGATCGGATTATGATCGGATCACTCAGAGACGGATCTGTCGGGAAAACAACGGTAATACCAGTGATAATTGCTATGGATCTTGGCCAACAGTTGTCTTCACACTGTAGGACCCCCATTGTTCCTCCACACTGTTCACAGTACAGTGTTTACAGGAAGTTCTTACTCAGGGAAAGTAAATCGGGGTCTTATCTGGTCACACTGGGGACGCATTTTAATCCGGTCAAAATAGATCCAGATACCATCCGGATACAAAACATGTGTAAATGCCAGGTGTAAACAGGCCCTTTAGACTGCCTAAAATATGCCTAAGCCTTTTTGGCCTGCTCCCCAAAAACCTGGCAGGCAAACATTCAGTTAATAAGAATTTTATTATGAGGAATATCTCTTATGTAAACACACAGGCTGAGTGTCTCCTCATGCAGTCCTAAAGCTGACCGTGGACCCTGTTTGGAGTAAGATGTGCAATCTGTTTCCAACTTTGAATATATAAATTTGAACATATACAGTGAGAAAACTAAAGAATTCATGCAAATTAATTCATCCATTAATTAGCATAACCAATTCCAGCGCTCTCCTTGAAGCCAGGGAGTAGTTCCAGTTCTCATCCTCATATTTATGATCCCATATTTATGTGGGGCCTGTATGCTGGGTAGCCCAACTGGGAACCAGAACGCTTTGTCTTCAGGTTCTTCTATGGATGCCCTCCAGGGTCAGTGATGGGACCAGCAGTGGTTGAGCATGGGCCCAGTTTGGGCTGTACACTGCATACAGGGCCTTGATGGGACCCCTGTGAGATTAAGGATGTAACGATGGGGCCCATTTGGGAAGCCCAGCTGGGTCCCAGTAACAACACACCTGGAACCCACCTAGCCCACGTTCCACCCATACGAGCCCAGCATCAGCATGTTGGCCAGGGAGTGTTTACTGTGATTCCTGTTATCCAGCACAGGTTGTGCTTTCATCTGAGTTTGATGATTTGGCTGCTCTACCAGACTGACCAACTAGGATAGTCAACCAGCATGACCAGCATGACCTAGCTGGTTGACCAGAATGACCAGCGTGCCCAAACCGGTTCACCAGCAAAAAAGGTTGAATTTCTGACTGATAAATTGAGATTTAAGTATTTTATCTTTTGAAATCATGACTTCAAAAGGTTTGGCTTTCAAGGACTTCAAAAAAACAACAACAACAAAAGTCATTGATGTACTGTTGCATGCTGGACTATAATTAACCACATGCTTATTGGTGCAATTTTGGTAATTATTTGTTGTACAATAATGAGGATCTGTAATGTTAAATCTTTAATTTTATTAATCAGTTGAAATTAAATTTGAAGTTTTTATTGGATAAAATGTGACACCAGTTGCTTCATCACATGGTTAAAAAGGGCAAAGCTCACATCACATGGGCAGTGTTAGGGGTGGGCTGATGGAAAACAGAAGCTTTGTAAAACACACATTTAAATTTAGCCAGGCCTCAGCGTTTTTTCAAAGGCATTGTCTTGATGTTATTTGTATTTATTTTAGTACAGGATTAATAGTGGATCCTGCTTCCTGCTTCCTGCATCTTTCTTATCTATGCTAAGTTCATACCCTGCATCTGTAAATGTCACTATGCAAACTGAATGGAATGGAACTATAGAACAGAGGGGTAGGCAAATACAGTGGTAAATGACATGGACTAACTTCTCTGGGGTGTCACATAACCCCAATCACCAACACAGAGCTTATCCAACACTAAGGGGATGACCTTTAATGGGTGTAGGCCCTCACCCCTACTGTTCGCTCTGTTCATATGGGACTTTGGGGACTTTTTTACGCATACATTGTGGGCATTGTGAGACGGACAGACAGATAGACAGACAGGTAGACAGACAGACAGACAGATAGATAGATAGATAGATAGATAGATAGATAGATAGATAGATAGATAGATAGATAGATAGATAGACAAACAGACAGGTAGACAGACAGTCAGACAGACAGACAGATAGATAGATAGATAGATAGATAGATAGATAGATAGATAGATAGATAGATAGATAGATAGACAAACAGACAGGTAGACAGACAGTCAGACAGACAGACAGATAGATAGATAGATAGATAGATAGATAGATAGACAGATAGACAGACAGGTAAGTAGACAGACAGACAGACAGACAGCTAGATAGATAGGTAGACAGACAGGCAGGTAGACAGACAGGCAGGTAGATAAATAGATAGACAGACAGACAGACAGACAGATAGATAGACAGACAGACAGACAGACAGACAGATAGATAGATAGATAGATAGATAGATAGATAGATAGACAGGTAGATAGATAGACAAACAGACAGGTAGACAGACAGACAGACAGACAGATAGATAGATAGATAGATAGATAGATAGATAGATAGATAGATAGATAGATAGATAGACAGGTAGATAGACAGACAGGTAAGTAGACAGACAGACAGACAGACAGCTAGATAGATAGGTAGACAGACAGGCAGGTAGACAGACAGGCAGGTAGATAGATAGATAGACAGGCAGGTAGACAGACAGATAGGTAGATAGATAGATAGACAGACAGACAGATAGATAGATAGATAGACAGATAGATAGATAGACAGACAGCCATAGGGGGCAAAACCTCCCTTGCCTGAGCTAAAGCGCGAGCAGTGGCGGCCCCTAGCGGCAGACACCAGCACATCTCCACAAACCTGCACAAAAATTCCGTAAACATCCCAAACGTCACTTCCTCCCACATTCAGCTGCGAAAACACAGCAGGTCTTCAGAAATTCAGTATTTCAACAACTTGGACATTTGCATGCCTTAATCCGCGGCCATCGTCGCTGTGGTGTTGGTTTCCAGGCGCTCAGACGGGAACGCTGTGAAGCTCCGCAGACCGCATCAGCTATGAAGGCGAGTGCTGGGTTCGGGGGGTTGTTTTTGCTGGCTGGCCGAGGCTCCTGACTGCTCCTCTGCTCCTCTGCTCCTGTCGCTACAGCGTTTTCTCTGAACGCAGCAGTGCTGCTACCAGAGTGTTGACATCGTGTTATGTGCGTGATGTGTGTCCTCGTATGCTGAAGGCTGGGATGTGCCAGGAGGAGATCGTGTTACCTACCATGTTGACACAATGAGACAAGCTTCAGAAGAGGCAGATCTGTCTCCTACAGAGGCAGTCTGAGTCTGTCTGTCTCCTACAGAGGCAGTCTGAGTCAGTCTGTCTGTCTCCTACAGAGGCAGTCTGAGTCAGTCTGTCTCCTACAGAGGCAGTCTGAGTCAGTCTGTCTCCTATAGAGGCAGTCTGAGTCAGTCTGGCTGTCTCCTATAGAGGCAGTCTGAGTCAGTCTGTCTATCTCCTATAGAGGCAGTCTGAGTCAGTCTGTCTGTCTCCTATAGAGGCAGTCTGAGTCAGTCTGTCTGTCTCCTATAGAGGCAGTCTGAGTCTGTCTGTCTCCTATAGAGGCAGTCTGAGTCAGTCTGTCTCCTATAGAGGCAGTCTGAGTCAGTCTGTCTGTCTCCTATAGAGGCAGTCTGAGTCAGTCTGTCTGTCTCCTATAGAGGCTGTCTGAGTCTGTCTGTCTCAGCTTCAGCTCTTTTAGTAGGAATAGTATGTTATATGTACATATATATATGTGTGTGTGTGTGTGTGTGTGTGTATGTATGTATGTATATATATATATATATATATATATATATATATATATATATATATATATAAAATGCATGTATGCATTATATGTGTATATATATACACACACACACACACACACACACACATATATATATAATGGTCTTCTTTGGCTTGTAACAGCAGTTAAGGCCTGCCCGTGATTAGAACCGTGGACACGGTGTGAAGTAAATCTACCAGGTTCAGAAAGAATGATTATCCATCGTAGAGAAGAGCCTTCCAACCAGCCACTGAACCATTTAGGAATTCATGGGGTTCATTGACTTGTCATGGGTTTGTATAGAACTACTGCCTTCATGGAGAAGCCCATTAAAAAAGTGTACAATAATTAAAATGATTATTATTATACAGGGCATTAGATACAGGGCATGCTCTACACACAGTTTTGTGAAGGAATTAGAGAAGGCTTATTAGCTTGGTTAAATGAAACACCACTTTTTTTAATATGACCAATTCTGGGTATTGAAGTGCTGTCAATGCCAGGAAGGACCAAGGGCCGTTAGGAGCTATTTCAAGAGTCTTTGGCTTCGCTTTCTTCTGACTTCTGGACTTAATCAGGAGAAAGCTGCTGTTCAGACTGAGAACAGCCTGTGTTTTGGTGTAAGCTTTGAACATTGACCGACTGAGTCGCATGTGATTCTACAGGGCCCCAGTGCAGAGGCTGAGGTAATAGAGGAGGGCACTCCATCACCGGCCGACCCTAACGGTGAAGAACTTCCGCCTTATCTGCGTGAAGAACCTCCTGAGGGTGAGTGAACGTTTTTTTTTTTTTTTTTTTTTTCATTCTGTTCTCCGAGGAAGCTCTTCCACTTCAACCCAGTAGCAAATAATGGTTCCAGCTCGACCTACAAAATACAGAACAAGCAGTCAGGACGTGGTGCTACACTTAGCCATGCTATGGCACCCCTGGAGCAGGGAGGTTAAGGGCCTTGCTCAGCCTTGCTGAACTGTGGCTCTTTAACTGGGCTCTTTTAATAAAGATTTGGTTCATTTAAAGTAAGTATTCTTATTGAGTCTGAACTGAACAAACTTCATAAACTAAACGTTATTCTACACCATATATAAAACTCTACATGGTCAAAAGTATTGGGAATTCAGGTGATTCATGCAGTCTCGTTGCCACTGGTGTATACAATCCAGCCCCTAGTCCTGCAGTCTGTCTTTCTTCCACACATCAGTGAAAGAACGGGAGGTTCTGAAGAGCTCACTGAACTCCAGCGTGGTTCTGTATGTAATAGGAGACACCGCTGCACCAACAACAACAAGTCAGCTGGTGAAATCTCCTCCCTCCTAGATCTTCCTCCATCAGCTGTGAGTGGTGTTATTATTGAACAGTGGAAGAGTTTAGGAGGAACAGCTCACAGAGAGCAGCTCAGCCACAGAGTGTCTGTCAGACCACGTAAAGTTACAGAGTGGGGTCAGGGCCGAGTGCTGACCTCAGAGCAGAGTGCAGAAAAGTCTCCAACTGACTCCGTAACTGCAGCAGAGCTCCAGACCTGCTGCTGCTGGTAGAGCTTAGAGCAAAGGAGGACCAGCTCCTTATTAATAATGCCTATGGGTTTAGAATGGGACGTCAGAAATGCTCCAGTAGCTGGAATGTGTAGGTGTCCCAATACTTTTGTCCATATGTTGTGTAGTAAACCTCTTCATGAACCCTGAACACACTTCATCCAGACCCCCAATACCTGCGGTTGAGCTCAGCGCTTCTCATCGTCTTTGTGTCTGCATTATAACAACCCCAGGCTGGACCACAAACAGCCACAGTGGGTCAGATGTGGTTTGGAGTTCAAGGCCATGTGGCAAGTGACCAATTATTGATCACAGAAAATCTTCAGCAGACCCAACCAAGTCATCATCACCCCACATTACACAGCGTACAGCATTAGACATGCTGCCCAATGGTCATCTGCTTAGATGATCCCACACAGACCAAACCAGCCTTAGGTCTCACACATTGTTGTTGTTCTGTATTTTTAAAAATTATTATTATTATATTTTTGGTTATAAATCACTTAATTGAGGAACATACAGCCACACTGGTGAGCTAATAGCTAACATGCAAGTTTAGATTTGATCAGATTTGATCAGATTTAGGCTTTTTTGTTGTTGTTTCAAATCATTTTCACATATGCATTTTATTTATTTATTTATTTATTTATTTATTTAAATGAAGTCAATTATCAAAGACATTGCTGTTATCTGGGACTTACTTTTTCAGCTTTGCCCTGGAGCTACGATGCTAATGCAGCTAACGAGTAAAGAACAGCTGTCATATCAATCATTTCTGTTATTTCATATTCATTAACAACTTTAGAACATAGACATTTCTAAGGAGTTTTAATATTTATGTATTTAGCATTTCACACACAGTATATGTCCAAATGTTTGTGGACACTTCTTCTAATGAATGCATTCAGCTACTTTAGGTCATCACATTCGCTGACACAGATGTGCAAATCCACACGTACAGCTTGTCTAGTCCCTGTAGAGAAGTACTGCCAATAGAATAGGACTATCTGGAGCAGATCATCATGAACCTATTGGCACGATGCTGCCTAATGCCAGGCGTGGGCTATAGAGGGGTATAAAGACCCCCAGCAGCATTGAGCTGTGGAGCAGTGGAAAAACTGTGTTCTCTGGAATGATGATGGTGGTGGTGCTCCATCCAATCCTTGATGAGGTGGGCTGGTGATTAACATCCGACATCTTGACCTCACTAATCGTCTTGTCGCTGAATTCAATCAAATCCTCACAGCAATGCTCTTGCTCCAAAATCAAATAGAAAGTCTTCTTCTCTGGACAGTAGAGACAGTTACTCCAACAGAAGCAGGAGATTTCAGAAGAATCAGTGAATGAACGGGTGTCCAAGTACTTTTGTCCAGAGATGTGTATTTGCAGCAAGACATTTAAATGTGTTTATCTCTTCTTTATCCTTTGGTCAAATGTTTTCTACCTCAAGATCTTTTATTTTCTTAAAAACATTGATTCCAAACTTCTGACTGTAGAGTAAGTCCTGACAGACTACATCTGGAGTCAGCGAATTTAGATTAGTAAGTAAACTTTGATTTTTCAGTGGACTTTTCCTTTAAACTAGAACCACTTTGTGATGCAGTGGCTGTAAAAACTGTGCTGGGTTACTTAATTATCAGTTATTATTTTCAGCCCTGAAATCTGTAATTGGTTTATCACAACCAGGAATACAATCAGAGAAGTGCAGGCCTGACTGACTTACGTAATTGATTAATTGCTGAATTACTGAATTCATTAAGTCATTAGGGCTCTCTGAGTGTAGGCTCTGCCAACAGGAATGTGTGTGTGTGTGTGTGTGTGTGTGTGTGTGTGTGTGTGTATAAGAAAAATAAGAAATGAGACTTCTAAAGGCCCATACTATGCATATCTACATTTTTATTCTCTACAGAGAATAATAAATAAAAGTTTGATGTACTGTTAAATATTATAATTCATTTTAATGTTAATTTATGAATACATGTTTGATCATAAAACCAGTTTCAAATGAAATGTTAAATGTGCATGTGTGTTAATTATTATGAATTGTAATTATCTGTTGTAATGATCAGTTTTCTCACAATGGGACTGCATCCTGAGTAAGGCAAACATGCAGTGCGGCCAATTAGAATTTACATAAAGTCTTAAAGGAATACAGGCCAGTCCAGCATGTTCGATTCTGAGGCATGATTTAATTTTATAGAGGGATTATTTTATAGAGTTATTATTTACAGAGTGTTTATTTAATAGTATTTATTTTATAGAAAGTTTATTTTATAGAGTGTTTATAGTGTTTATTTTATATAGTAATTATTTTATAGAGTGTTTATTTATAGGTTGTTTATTTTATAGGGTGTTTATTTATAGAGTTTATTTTATAGTGTTTATTTTATAGAACGTTTATTTTATATAGTGTTTATTTTATAGTGTTTATTTTATAGAACGTTTATTTTATATAGGGTTTATTTTATAGTGTTTATTTTATAGAAAGTTTAGTTTATATAGGGTTTATTTATAGATTTTTTATTTTATACAAAGTTTATTTTATACAAAGTTTATTTTATAGTGTTTATTTTATAGTGTTTATTTTATAGGGTGTTTATAGAGTTTATTTTATATAGTGTTTATTTTATAGTGTTTATTTTATAGAAAGTTTATTTTATATAGGGTTTATTTATAGATTTTTTATTTTATACAAAGTTTATTTTATACAAAGTTTATTTTATAGTGTTTATTTTATAGGGTGTTTATAGAGTTTATTTTATATAGTGTTTATTTTATGGAGTGTTTATAGAGTTTATTTTATATAGTGTTTATTTTATAGCATCATTATTTATATTGTGATCATTTTATAGAGTGTTTATTCTTACACAAACTGTAACAACTGCAATTTCCCTCCTGGGAAGTATTTCTGATTCTGATTCTGAGAGAGAGAGGTTGAATCAGAGGTTATGTTCACGGGATTAGTTAAACCCATAATAAAATCCTAAGTGAAGCTCTGAGAATGAATGAAATGCAAGAGAAATGTAGGCTATGAGCCCTGTAACGCCTTCTCTAGCTGCCTTTAACATTTTTCAATTTTTCTTTTTTCTTCTTACATGAACATTTGCAACCATAACAACTGCAATTTTCCTCCTGGGATCACATAAGTAGTTCTGATTCTGAGACTCCTTCTGAAGACAGGGTGTAGTACCAGCTTCGTACACTAGATGGCAGCAGTTGCCTGAGGAACTAGAACACACACACCGACCACACTGAGCTCCCTGTTGAGGGCAGAGGGAAGCTGTAGGCCGAGACTGCGTTTGATGAGCGGATTAAATTAGATCAGACGCGGTGTCTGATTTCAGGCAGGCGTGCGCCGTGTGATTCAGAGTCTTTACCAGCAGAAGGAGGATGCGTTTGTCTTTGAGAGGACCTCAGGGAGCAGAGCTTACCGGGCGGGCGTGAGAGCATGTCTTTAGCCTGTTTAGGATCATCCTTATGAGGCGCAGTCTCGACTGCTCTGTGCCTGAACTTTCACATTACACAGCCGGTCCTGTCGAGATAACACATGAAATGGAATAGCAGAACAGGCCGCCTGTTCTCTCCCGTTTGATCTCTCTCTCTTTGGGCTCTACAAAGAAACCCAGTTATTTTTATTTAGCTCTCTCCAAGAGCACAGTGCGTTTCTTCAGAGGCCTGATGCCTCCTGTTATGCATTCTCTTTCTCGCCGAGAAGGCCGGATCAGCCCTGATTGAATTCATTATTGATAGTGGAGATGATGAGCGATCTCACTCTGGTGGGCTTTCTGGACTCCCCTGCTAATGTTACGTTAGCTGTCGCCTGTTTTAACTCATATCTGACTCATATCAGCTCTATATATCGAAGGATTGCAATATTATGCTTTGTAATACTGTAACTATTCTCTAATATTATTGATGATTAATTAATAGTTTACATGTAGAGATTGGAGGCAGGCTGTGGTTCATCTTGTGTTGTGTTTACATCCCGACCACTAGGTGGCAGTGTTGTTTAGCCAAAAGGTCAACTTTTGTATTATTCACATTTTATGTGATTGTGATTTTATTAAAAAATTTAAAACTAAAAAAGATTAATAAAGTTGCAAAATAATGCCAGCTAATGTTACGCTAGCTAGCATTGTTTCAAGCTATTGTTCTGCTAGCTAGCATTGTTTTAACTTGTATCTGACTCATATCAGCACTAGGGGTGTAAGAAAATATTAATATATCGGAAGCATCACAATATTTTGTTTTGTAGTACTGTGATGATTCTCAAAAACATCATTTATTATTAATTAATAGTTTACATGTAGAGATTAGAGGCAGGCTGTGGTTCATCTTGTGTTGTGTTTACATCCCGACCACTAGGTGGCAGTGTTGTTTAGCCAAAAGGTCAACTTTAGAATTATTCACATTTTATATTGTGTGTGTATATAGTGATTTTATACTATAAAATTGTATTTAAAAATTCTAAAATATCGCTATCTAATGTTACGTTAGTGAGCATAGTTTCAACTCGTATCTGACTCGAATCAGCACTAGAGGCGTAAGAAAATATCGATATATTGCAGTATTGCGATATTATGTTTTGGAATATTGTATCGATTGTCAATAATCTTATTGACTATTAATTAATAGTTTACATGTACAGATTGGTGGCAGATAGTGGTTCAAACAAATGTGGAAATATCACCTTGCCTACAGTATCGCAATTACGGGTAGGCGATATGGTATCATATTTTATTATCATGATATTTAAAGCCATTTGCACTACATGATCAGACCAAATGCATGAGTAGCAGCAGATCCTCAAGGTACCATCACACAGCAGATAAAGTTGCCCAAATCCGATTTCCTCGCCAAACCCGATGTTCCCACCTAATGGTGCTTCGAAAGGTATATGGTGTATCATGACACGTTGAAATATGGTCATATTGCTCAGCATATTGCAGTATATGAAACACCCCTTTATTATGGTGCATATTATATAGCCATTATCTGGCCAACACCATTACGAAAGTGCAGTGTACACTATATTGACAAAAGTATTGGGACACCTGCTCATTCAAGAGTATTAAAACAGTCTATCCTGCTTTTGTTGGAGGAACTGTCTCTACTGTCCAGGGAAGAAGGCTTTCTAATAGAGTTTGAAGGAGCATTGCTGTGAGGATTTGATTGCATTCAGCTACAAGACCGCTTATCATCGTTAGGAAGCGAGTGAACAGTCAGCTCATGAAGGTGCTGAAGACACTCTGACAAGAACCAGACTGTGATGTTCTAGATAGACGACTGGGTCATCAGAACATCTCCAGAACATCAGCAAGCAGGTCTTGTGGGATGTTCTCTCCTGATATGCAGTGGTCAGCACCTACCAAAAGTGACCAAGGAAGGACGACCGGTGATCTGGCGACAGGGTCATGGGTGGCCACGGCTCGTTGATACTCACGGAGGTCCCGCCCACCTCACAACTTCCAGGACTTCTTAAAGGATCTGCTGCTGCTAATGTTAGTCTTGGTACCAGACACCACAGCAGGACACCTCCAGAGGTCTTGTGGAGTCCACGCCTCAACGGGTCAGAGCAGTTTTGGCAGCGTCAGGAGCATCTACACAATATTAGGCAGGTGGTTTTAATGTTATGGCTGATCTTGTGTGTGGCTGTGCGAATGATATGGAGTTCAGCAGACTGGAGCAGAGCAGAGCAGAGCAGGTGATTGTGTAATACCATTGTCTGGCCCCTCTGGCTCTTTAGCTACCGTTTTTATTGCAGTTCCCAAATTAGCGCTGTGCTATCGCTGGCTATAGGCACACTGCGCTCCTGTGCTGTGGAGATCGCACTGCTGCAGTTGCTTGGCCCATTTTCAGCGTTCAGGCATTTCAAAAGAAATCTACAGTAAATAATGTAGCGTATTTATTACATAACAGCAATTTAATGGGAATTTCAAATTGGGTTAGGGCTTCAGTCGCCATCACACAGCTGTTACGTAATGATGGCATGCTTCAAATGATGCTGCAACACTTCAGATATACGCAAATATGCTGGATTCACCACACAGCAGGTCTGCGCAGAACTGCTGGACTACTGGACATTCATTCCTCAGGTAGAAGTGAGTGGAGATACGTGGGTTTAAAAGACTTCTGTAGAAGCTGAAGTATCAACTGAAGCTTTTTACTCCAGTAAAAGTGTAAAAGTACTGGTTTCAGAACCACTTCAAGTAGAAGAGTAAAAGTAATGGAAGGAAAACAAAGGCCGAAAGCTTAGGCCGCACCACAGGGGTCTATAGTGCACTAACCCCCCCCTCTCCCCAAAAACCCATTTCTCTAAAAGTCATAATGAGGAGAATGATCTATTAAAATGTTGATGTTAAAAATGTTGGGCTGCACTAGGCTCCTGTTTCAGCTGCAGATCTGCCCATTGAAAATGAAGCATTTTAGTAATATCAGCTCTATTAAAGGAGCGTCTCTGTGCTCTACTGAGCATTAACATGAGCTTCATGGAGGAAAATATGAGGAGTCGTTGTCTAGAAGTTCTGTAAAGCTGCAGAAAGTCAAACTTCAGAGGCGTGTGATCAATAAGCTTTATTGGAATGTAAATGTGGGGCTCAGTCGGGACGTTTCACTGCAGCTCTCTTGTTCCACTGTAAAATACACGATATATCGAGAAGTTTGTGGACACCCCTTATAATGAATGCTTTCAGCTGCTTTAAGTTGCACCAATTTCTGACACAGATGTGCAAATGCTCACACACACACACACACACACACACACACACAGCTTGTCTAGTCACTGTAGAGAAGAAGTACTGCCAATAGAATAGGACCCTCTGGAGCAGATCAACATCATGAACCTATTGGCACCATGCTGCTTAATACCTGGCGTGGGCTAGAGTGAGGGTATAAAGCCCCCCAGCATTGAGCTGTGGAGCAGTGGAAGAACTGTGTTCTCTGGAATGATGAGATGGTGGAGCTCCATCCAGTACTTTTTGGGATGAGTTAGGGAATTGGGGATGATGAGGTGTGGTGGTGATCATCATCCAACACTCCCACTGACCTCACTAACGCTCTTGATACTGAATGCAATCAAATCCTCACAGCAATGCTCCTCCAAAATCTAGTAGAAAGTGTTCTTCTCTGAACAGTAGAGACAGTTACTCCAACAAAAGCTGGACCAGCTCTTTTAATACCATAACAGTGAATGAGCAGGTGTCCCAATACTTTTGTCCAAGTGATGTATATGGCACACAGTTGCAATGCTGCAGTGTGACCGCAATACTAGTGCTCTATTGTGCAGCTCTTGAGCACAGTGGGGAGAGTAGGCCTGCATCTGAACGCTGTGGGAGTGATGCCGTTGGAGCTTTGCCCTGTGATGTGGTCTGTGTGTGTGTGTGTGTGTGTGTATGTGGTTGTGGCTGTGTGTGGGGAGCTGCGGTCAGCCGCACACACAGCGGGTTGAAAGCGCAGCACAGATGCTAGGCTACATGCTAATGGAACTGTGGAAAATCACAGAGCGCAAATAAATAGTGGTCTTCATGGCAATATTTTGGGGTTACGTTATGTGGACAAAAGTATTGGGACATCTACATTTTAAAAGCCTGTTGGGCTGAATTCAATAATACATAATCAGTGGCTCAATACAGAGATTGAGGGGTGTGTCCCAATACTTTTGTCCACATCGTGAATGAGGGAAAGCAGAGGGTTCTAAGGGCCTGTGACTGACAGGGGCCTTAAAATGTATTAATTGAGTCTTTTGGCAGAATGTTGCAATTGTGGGGCCCAGTGGAATACCTTTTTAATAGGGCCAAAATCCCTGGCGGCCCCCCTGTGTATAGCCACATGTGTCCGGTACTTGCATAGAGCGCCCTCTATGGTGTCTTTACAGGTGTTTCTGATTACTCAGGTTGTGTCTAATTGCATCATAATTGCTACACCTGTAAAAAGGCTGCGTCCCAATTGCATGCTGCACACTAACACTGTATGTTGTAGACTACACGCTATTCTTAACAGAGGGAATTTGGCAGGTTAGTTAATCACAGTTGTTTTCTATTCATTGTTCCAGATGTGAGTGGCTCCTCCCTTTCTGTTTCGCATTGCATTGTGGGATAGCACAGGATATAGCATAGGATATTTGAGTATACTGAGTATACTCAGCTTTGACGCTTTTCTCTCTAGTGTATACTACTAGAGCTGGGCAATATAACGATATTTTATCGGATCGTGATACAAATTTTATTATGGTGATAACAATAATAAGCTTTTCTAAGCATGTGGAGGAGACTGTTAGTGCTTAATAAACACTGATCAGCTGCAGGTTTCATTACTAACAGTGTAATTAGACTGGGTTAATCAGACAAAGAGCAGCAGATGTAGAGTATAAATAAAAGTATCGGTAAAAAATAGTAGTTTTTAATAATCTGTGGATACTGATGTTTTTAGTCTGTAAAAAAAGTCTCTAAATATCGTGATATAGTATTTGTGCTAGTGTTGCACCGATACAGATACAGCCGATACTGACCCTTACACACTGTATCGGCAATAGAGAGCACCGATACCATAAAGCTTACTGATGCCATTTTTTAAAATTAATTAATTAATTTATTTTTTACGTAGAAAATTTTGTTTTGCAGATTTTATAAAAGCCAAACTTTTAAACAACCAGTAAACAGACAGTAATAAATAATTATTACCATTGAACAGACTTTTAATAGAACTTTAAGCTCATTTTCGTAGTGTTTTTTTAGTCCTAAAACCAAAAGTTTAAGAGTTTAGCAGCTTGTTTTAAAGGCACACACTGAAGTTTAGCATCTCTTTCTCATCTCGTGTTCTTATAATGAAATGTGAATTTTAAACACTAAATAAAAAGCTTTTTACTCGAGCTGAGCCAGATTATGCTTCCCTGCTTGCTTACTGCACTGTAGCAATTTTTATCGTTTCAAAGCTCTGAAACTTTTCAAATGTGCCGGTACTCAACCAGTACATGCTGGTCTTCCTTTTAAGGATCATCAGGATTTATAGTCATTTATCGAGTATTTAAGTCAGAGTTGGTATCAGTATCAGTATTCGGTATCGGCAGATACTTGAAAATCTGGTATCGGTATCGGAAAGGAAAACGTGGTATCGGTGCATCCCTAAAGTTTACCTTATTGCCCAGCCCTACATACTACTTCCTCTAAAAGTAGTTAGTATGAGTGCTCAGTTGAGAGACACCCAAAGTGTGAACTGAGTAAAAGAGCATAGAGGAACCTCTTTTGGTTCCTTAAGGGAACCTTGAGTTTGAAGAACCTTCATATCACTTTCATCATGGTCTGCTTTGTCCACAAGACCTTTTCCGTGCAGGCTCTTTTTACTGCAGTTCGGCTTACTGTACCTCGGCCCTCCTGACTAGTGGCTTGTGTAGGTTCTGCCTCCTGAGGAGCGCTTCTGACCCACCAGCTTTGGTCCTCATGTTCACAGACAGCAGGAAGATGTCAGCAGATGAGATGCCAGAGGTGACCAAAAACCTGGAACCCAGCGAAGATGCTGAAAACGCTCTGATCTGTGTGTGTGTGTGTGTGTGTGTGTGTGTGTGTGTGTATGTGTCGACATATGAACGAGTTTGCACCTGTTCCTTTCTCCAGTCCGGAAAACCCACCCGCTCCAATCCCACCCCCTCTTTTTTGAATGAAGTGAAACTTTCCTGTGAGCAGGTGCAGCATTTACAGCCAGTCAGACCCTTCGTTTATCTGAGCCTCCGACGATGCTCTTCTGAAGACGCCTGGGCTTTATCGGCTTGTCTGATTATTCAGCCGGTAAGCAGATAACTGAGTGGGTCTGTAGACGCAGCATCTCCTACATCCTGTCTTTTCACATCCGTGGTTTCTGCTCTGCTACAGCGCCCCGACCTTGGTGATGAGCCATGAATACATTTGCATTGCCCTGTTTTTCTCGTGTTTTTCTTTTCAAGACGTCTGCGAGACATCTGTGAATTGCGTAATGAATTAAGGGGCATGATTAAGGCAGTGCTGAGCCGAACGCTGACTGGCAGAGAAACCCACAGTACAGTCCTGCTTTCCTGTAGGGGTCCTCGTCCAGGTTCATCTTCAAGAACCCACACCGACACACTGCTCCACCTCTCTTATTCCAAGCTCGGTTTGCAAATGAGGTCTTCCAAGCACACAGTTCTTCCACTGCTCCACAGCTCATTGCTGGAGGGCTTTATAGCCCTCTATAAGCACACGCCTGGCGTTATTAGGCAGCATGGTGCCAATAGCTTCATGATGTTGATGTTCTGCTCCAAAGAGTCCTATTCTATTGGCAGTCCATCTTAAAGTAGCTGAGTGCATTCCTTAGACCTGGATTTCAGAAGGAACTAGTAATAAGCAGGTGTCCCGTTACTTTTGTCCAAGTAGTCTTCATCATGGGGAACGAGGGGAAAGTGTATAAATGTGAATATTTACCATCACTATATCACTATAATTAGCATTATTGGCAGTGTAGGGGCTGGTGGAGTGGTTGGTGTAGTTCTCCCTCTGGCGAACCGGGGTTTGATTCCCCAGCCAGGCACCACCCACGCTACACCAGCCGCCAGAGTTCTGGGGCAGGACTCTCAACTCTACATTCTTCTACCTGTGTAACAGGATTCAAATGTAAGAGGCTCTGGAGAAATGTGCCCTAAATATGAATGTAAGGAGAATTAGTGCTTTAACCGTCAGCTACTACACCCAAGCCCCCCCCCCCCCCCCCCCACACACACCCCCCAAGTGTAGCTGCTGAAGGGTACTTTGGAAGTCAGTAGAATCAGTCAGGAGTTATTAATAGGACAAAATGAATCTTTATTGACTTTTTCTGCCGCTGTCCTGTTTGCTGGGGGCCGTGCGAGCTGTTCCATCATTCTGACAGATCGAGTGCACACGGCTGTGCGTGCGTGTTAGTGTGTGTGTGTGTGTAGGAGTGTGATGTTGTGTGAAAGTATGATGGATGGGCTGTCAGCTGGACGAAGTTGCCGGTGCAGTGTCCACCTGTGTTTCAGCTTTGGCTGTTCTTTTTTTTTTTTTTTCTTCATCAGGCCCCAGACGGGGCGGCCCATCGGCATATGCACTGATCAGAGCGCCGCAGCTGGTGATGGATTACTTGGTGTTTGGAGTGGGGGGTTGCAGTGAGGGGGCTGCAGTGGCGGGCAGAGCGCAAGCTGTGCTACTGTCAACATTTTTATTGACAATCGAGCGTCTGCTCGTCATATTTTCTTGTGATGCGTCATGTCTGCATCATTTGCACCGGACATTACCCAGACTTTACCCTGCCAGCCCCCTAGAACAAAGTCCGGGTAACGGCAGAGGGAGCCTACGTGTGAATAGTGCAGGGGATTGTGTGCAGAGTTCACAGTGGGACATGCTGTACCTCATATACCCCCTACACTGGCTCTAGAGCTAGACGATTATTATTATTGTGGCTACATGATATGGACAAAAGTATTGGGACACCTGTTTTTTTTTATTGTTGCTTCTGAAATCAGGGGTATTAAAAAAGAGCTTCTCCTGCTTTTGTTGGTGTAACTGTCTCTACTGTCCAGGGAAAAAGACTTTCTAGTACATTTTGGAGGATCATTGCCTTGAGGATTTGATTGCATTCAGCAGAAAGAGTGTTGGTGAGGTCAGGATGTTGGATGATGATCACCACCCCTACCTCTCTCTCCCCAAAAGTACTAGATGAAGCTCCACCACCATCATTCCAGAGAACACAGTTCTTCCACTGCTCCACAGCTCAATGCTTGGGGGGGGGGCTTCATACTCCTCTACTAGCCCACGCCTGGCGTTATTAGGCAGCATGGTGCAGATAGGTTCATGTTTGTTTATCTGCTCCAGAGAGTCCTATTCTCTGTGCATTCGTTAGACAGGGTGTCCACAAACATTTGGACATTTAGTGTGTTTTTAAATGGTGGAGAAAGTCCACACCAGATCGTTTGCATATAGGAGCTCAACACACTCGCAATATCTCCACCCATCTTCTGAGCGATCCTCCGTGATGGAGAAGACTGAATCAAGTGAATCAAGTGAATCAGGTCAAAGAGTCAAACCGGAAATCTGGAGCCCAGATCCAGAGAGGCCTTTTCGTCCATATACTTTTGTAAACCTGTGTCTGTCTGTGGTCAGTTTACTGCAGCCAGAACCTGGAGCTCTGGGCTCTTGGGGGTCCTGCATCAGTCCGCTGCTTTCTCCCCAAACCCAGAGAGAACATGCAGCTTCCTGTCTATTAAAGTGCACAGTCATGCTGAGGTGCCACACACACACACACACACACTCAGCCGTGGCTCGGAGTGTGTCAGGGCCGATAGACATCAGCCGCTCTCACTGTCCGCTTTGTTATCTGCCGTCGCTCCAAGCTTTCGGAGTGTGGTGAGGGAACTTTCGGAGAATAGACGGAGGCTGAACTCTCCAGGGGTCCGGCTTCTAGCCTGAGCTATCCAATCGTTTTTGTGGTGGTGGCAAGGACGCGTGTGTGTGTGTGTGCGCGCATGTGTGAAAAACAAAATGCTTGCATATTCACTCAGATCCGTAAGTACACTGTATGGACAAAAGTATTGGGACACCTGCTCATTCAGTGTTTCTTCTGAAATCAAGGCTATTAAAAGATCTGATCCTGCTTCTGAACTGTCTCTACTGTCCAGAGAAGAAGAAGACTTTCTACTAGATTATGGAGGAACATTGCTGTGAGGATTTGATTGCATTCAGCGATGAGGATTTGTGAGATCAGGACGCTGGCTGATGATGATCACCACCCCACCTCATCATCCCCAACTTCCCAAATGGTTCCTCATCCCTAAAGTACTGGATGGAGCACCACCACCATCATTCAATGCTGGGGGGCATCATACCCCTCTAGCCCACCCCTGGCATTAGGCAGCATTGGGCCAGTAGGTTCATGTTTATTTATCTGCTCCATCAATGCTCTGGAACGTTTACTTATTCCGCTGGGTCTGGGGCACGGATGCAGTGGGTGGAGACCCTCCACTGTTAGCACTCCATTGGCTGAAAATGCAGAATTTAGAAAAACGTCTAGGCTGCGTTTTACTCTACGCTAAATCCCGCCTCTGCAGGCTTGAAATTGACCTGCTAACATGCATTTAAAAAACTTTGAGAGGGTGGGAGACCTGCTGATGCTGAGAGTGGAACTAATGGAATGCCCTTAAACAGCCAAGTCAGTCAAACCGGGCCTGGACCCGGTGTGTGTGGCTGTGTGTGTGTGTGTGAGCGCTGTGGTGTTCAGGACATTCCAGATCTCTGCTTTGGCAGGGAGTAATCTTGACTTGTCATTTATTGGAAGCAAATTACAGTGTTGATGTGAACAGCTCCTGTTCTGCTGCTCGGAACATGCTGTTAGAGCTCTCGCTTGTCATCGCCTCACAACAGATAAAGCCTTATTTTTGCCGCAGCCTATTCCCACTTTCGCCGAGTGCTCGCGCGTCTGATAGCGGATCGTCCTCTGGGAGCGCGCTCGGATGCAAGGAGGCGGCGGAGGCCCTTTGATCAAACGATGAAAAACTCACGCGCTGTCAGCCGCTTAGAGGAAAAACAGCGTTTATCAAATTCCCACCATTTAGCTGAGGAGAAGCAGGCGGCCTGTGAGAGACGCCAGCTCTGCTTCTCACATCCAATTACGCTGCTCTCAGGACGAGGTGCAGCGCGGCTGCTGTTCCTGCTGCAGAGACGCCTCAATAATGATGGAGAGTTTGAAAGATTGAGAGGTGAGAGAGTGTGTTCAGAGATGACAGCTCTCTCTCTGCCTCTCTCTCTCTCTGCCTCTCTCTCTCTCTCTCTCTCTCTCTCTCTCTCTCTCTGCCTCTCTCTCTCTCTGCCTCTCTCTCTCTCTCTCTCTCTCTGCCTCTCTCTCTCTCTGCCTCTCTCTCTCTCTGTCTGCCTCTCTCTCTCTGTCTGCCTCTCTCTCTCTGTCTGCCTCTCTCTCTCTGTCTGCCTCTCTCTCTCTCTCTGTCTGCCTCTCTCTCTGTCTGCCTCTCTCTCTGTCTGCCTCTCTCTCTGTCTGCCTCTCTCTCTCTCTCTCTCTCTCTCTCTCTCTGCCTCTCTCTCTGTCTGCCTCTCTCTCTCTCTCTGTCTGCCTCTCTCTCTCTGTCCCTCACTCTCTCTCTTTCTCTCTCTTTCTCTCTCTCTGCCTCTCTCTCTGAATGTCTGTCCAGCAGAACAATGAAAGAGAGAACAGAGGCGACTCACCGTCCGCACTACAGCCGGAACATCGACTCTTCATCACTGACCCCTCACTCGCTCTCTCTCTCTTTGCCCATTTCTCATTGTCTCTTGCTCTCTTTCTCTCTCTGCCCCTCTTTTCCCCCTTCTGTCCCTCGCTCGCGCTCTCTCTCTCTTTGCCCCATGCTCGCTTTCTCTGTCTCGCTCTCTCTCTCTCTCTCTCTCTCTCGCTCTTTCTCTCTCTCTCTGCTCCTCGCTCTTTCTCTTTCTCTGCCCCTCGCTCACTCCCCCCCCTCTCTCTCTCTCGCTCTCTCTCTCTGCCCATCGCTCTCTCTTTCTATGACTGTCTCTCATTGCTTGTCTCTTGCTCTCTTTCTCTCTGTTCTCCTCCCTCCCTCCTGACCGTTTATAGGATCAAAGGCTGTCAGAGGTGTCCTGTGTGTCCAAAAGTATTCAGACACTCTATATTACAGCACCAGTTCCTGACGCCGGCATTTGGAGCTTGTGTAATCACCATAGAACAGCCTGGCCGCTGGAACGGGGCGCTCTGGAGTGTATCCTCATCTGTCCCGGCGCAGTGCAGTCATCCTTCCCTCACTCTCTTCCCAGCCCATCTCATAATGGCCTGCACTCCTAGCTCCCATGGGGGGAGCGGGGGGAGCGGTGCAGATGCAGCAGCGTTTGTGGGGGCAGTTCCTTGTGTTTTAATGAGGAGAAGCAGGCCTGCCTATGTGTGTGTGTGTGTGTGTGTGTTTTCTTCATGTCAGCGTTGGACGTGGCGTTGCCGTCCTTCGAGTAAGAATGGGGGCTGAAGTGTGTAAGCGGGTTCTGATGATTGAGCCCTTCGTGAGGGAGTGTGTGCACGTGTCTCAGATCTGAAGTACAAAGCTGTGTTGGAGGTGAACTGGAACTGCCTGTTCTTGCTGCGGCGCTGGTTGAACCCCAGCAGAGCTGCAAATCTCCAGGAAGATGACTGGGCTGTTTATTTTGTGCATCGCTCGCCTGCGGTCTGCAAAAACGCTTCCCGGCTCATCAGCAAGTTGTAGCGCATTGCTTTCAGTGCGAATCCCTGTTCTGCAAGACAGACAGGACATGAAGGATGGGGTTTATGGGGCAAGGGGAATTAGTGATGGACAGTACAACACAAAGGGCCAAAAAAAATATAAAAAAATTGGGGGTGTGTGACGAGATTCACAGATTGAGAAGAGGGTTGGATGTGTGGAAAATGGGTCTCAAAGCAGATACAGTTCATGATTGGCTAAAAGGAGTGGAGCTGAATCTGCAGGTGTATGGAAGCGTACGGTCTGTGTGCAGGCCACTCAGATGGTGGCTGTATCTCTCTCTCTCTCAGCCCCTGAAGCTCTACCAGTGCACATTAAATGTCAGGATGTGGGGCAGAACAGCAGTCCCGCTTTCCTCTCTGAAAGTGACAGATATCATCCCTCCATGGTGGCGTTCTCTCAGTGTGCTGCTCTTGACCGCAGGCTGTGTGCAGGCCACTCAGATGGTGGCTGTATCTCTCTCTCTCTCTCTCTCTCTCTCTCTCTCTCTCTCTCACTCTCTGTGTCTTCCTCTCCTTCGCTCTCACTCAGACCCTCCAGCTCTGACACAGCTGGGAGAACTGTGTGTGTGTGTGTGTGTGTGTGTGTGTGTGTGTGTGTGTGTGTGTGTGTGAGAGAGACTCTGTAAAACCTGCTATAACTAACCGGCTGAAAGGTCAGCAGCTGGGGGTTCTTGGTGGATGGTAGTCTTAAAGCATGCGTCACGCTGTCAGTCTCCTGCGGTCAGTCAGGGTCATCTCCAGAAAGCAGCAGTATCCTCTTTAAAGAGCCGTGTCGTACCTTTTATACCTCAAATACAAATGCCGGTTTGTCCGGCCTGTCTGCAGTCCAGATCTTAGGACCAGATCTCCCGCTGTTAAACACAGGGCACATGTGAACAGTAGATTGAGACAGCAGTGAGGTGAGCGGCCTGGTGAGCTGCTGGGGTCTCGTAGGAAGCGAGGATGGGCTAATTTTCCACTTGTGAAACTCATTGGATTAGTGTCCTCAGATCCCCAATGAGTAAAAAGTGTAATAAATAGGGAAGGTGATGAAACACACTGGTAACACAGGGGATGTAGATGTTCTACAGGAATCGAAATATATCCCGTATACGGGTTCAAATTCGGCCTACGGTCCGTGTTCCTTGCATACCGTAATCCCTTAATGCACTCGCGATTACCAGAGGGGTCAAGTAATGCAGTACAGATACTTTGTTACTTTACTACAGTAGAAATGTTGGTTATCTAAGCTTTACTGGAGTAATTCTTTATTTCTATTAATTAATTCATTATTACAATTCAGTAATTAATTATTTTTCAGCAACTTTTTTAGTTCTACTTCTTACATTTTCACCCAATTATCTGAACTTTCTCCTCCTTACATTTTAAAAACAGCCTCGTTCCTCCTCTTTCATTTCCCTTTGTTTTCATTCCGGATCGTCATCAATAAAAAACCCTCTCCAGATAAATCTCTCCATCCGGAAAGTGAGAGTCTGATCGTGGTTGGATCAGATGTGGTTGGGTCATCCGTTGGTCTACTGGTGTGTAATAGCTAGTTTATAGTGGGTGAATGTGCTGTGTGTGTGTGATTGGGGTTTCTATAGCGAATGTGTGTGTGTTAGCATTAGCGTTAGCCTCCACTCGGTTCTGAATGGGTTCTTCAGTGCTGGTTTATAAACAGAGAAAGGCGAGTGAGTGGTTCTGCGGTTCTCCCGCTGGTAAAACAGTGAGAGCGTTTCAGTGAGAGTTTTATAAAGGGTCAGATATTATGGTCTGTTTTCATGTTCCACTGTAAAATAGCTCCACACTGCAGAAGAACCTCAACTCCTTTATTTACCTTCGGAGAACGTCCGCACTGCTGCTGCAGCCGGCAAAATGCATAATGACCGTTAATGGAGTCTTGAGGACACCAGATGGCGCTCTGAACACTGCGGTTAAAACAAAGACTCAGGACTGGATTAGGATTAAAAGTGATGATACCCGATCCATTAAAAATATGCCTGGATCAGCCCTGATCCTGATTCGCTGGATCAAATCAGGGCGTCCCTGTTCTCCAGTGTGTGATGGGATGGGAAAATCAGCCTTCTGTTCCTGACTCTGCCTCTGTTCAGCACAGGGCCAAAAGTAAAAGGTAAAGGTGCATGTATTTGTCACTGTACAGCGAAATGTGTCCTCTGCATTTAACCCATCTGTGGTAGTGAACACACACACACACACACTAGTGAACTAGGGGCAGTGAGTACACACACACCCAGAGTGGTGGGCAGCCAACTCCAGCGCCCGGGGAGCAGAGAGGGTAAAGGGTCTTGCTTAAGGACCCAACAGTGGCAGCTTGCCGAGCCCGGGAATCAAACCCACAACCCTGTTATCGAGAGGTTCAGTTCATTAAAAAAAAAACCTAATAATAACCTGAACCCTGTTTAAGCCCAGGCTGTTCCCACAGTAACAGACATGCTAAGTCTTTTAGGAGAAACGCAGAAACCGGCCATTAAGTGGACATGAGTCACGACCATTTAGCTTTGGGGACTCAGGATGCAGCAGCCAGACTAATACATAAACATCCCCTCATTAATGAATCCGTCCCCTCCGCTGTTCGATCCTGAGATCACAAACTCTTCAGAGGGAAAAAGGCTTAAAGCACAGTCTCAGAAAAAGCAGAAGGTCACAGGAAACAGCACAGCCATCCTCCCGAGACTCTTTTAAAGTTAATATGAAGTGACCTTTCCCGCTCTGCGTTTCCACGTCTGCTTAAAATTCAGCAGCGTAAACAAGCCAGACCTGCCGTCCGGCAGCAGCAGAGCACCCGCACCTCCAGCAGGGGCAGAGCACCCGCACCTCCAGCAGGGGCAGAGCACCCGCACCTCCAGCAGCGGCAGAGCACCCGCACCTCCAGCAGCGGCAGAGCACCCGCACCTCCAGCAGCGGCAGAGCACCCGCACCTCCAGCAGGGGCAGAGCACCCGCACCTCCAGCAGGGGCAGAGCACCCGCACCTCCAGCAGGGGCAGAGCAGGCTTGTGAAAAAAGAGGACCCACTATTTTCCTGGGTGCGTTCGGGGTCCCGTAAACAAACACAGGCTGCTGACACTCTCCTCCCCTTTAGCGCCCCTGAGAGAGAGGTTTCTGAACCCGGCTCTGCTCTCAGCGCCCCTCAGGGCCCGCACGCCCCTCAGGACGGCTTCAGCAGCGGAGATTTGGGAGTGTAGTTCTAGTGGGGGGGGGGGGGGGGGGGGAGAGTGAGAGTAACGGGAGAGAGAGAGAGAGAGAGACAGAAAAGAAATGGGAAAGAGAGTGAGTAAGGAGAGAGAGTGAGAGAAAGGGGAGAGAGAGAGTAAGGGTAGAGAGCGAGAGAGAGAGACAGAAAAGGGAAAGAGAGAGTAAGGAAAGAGGGAGGGAGGGAGAATGAGTGAGTGAGCAAGGAGAGAGAGTGAGAGAAAGGGGAGAGAAAGGGGAGAGAAAGGGGAGAGAGAGCGAGAGTGAGTAAGGGGAAAGAGAGAGTGAGGGTGAGTGTTAGTGAGTGAGTAAGGAGACAGAGGGGGGGGGAGTGAGGAGAGTGTGAGTGAGTGAGTAAGGAGAGAGAGTGAGAGTAACGGGAGAGAGAGAGAGAGAGAGACAGAAAAGAAATGGGAAAGGGGGGGGAGTGAGGAGAGTGTGAGTGAGTGAGTAAGGAGAGAGAGTGAGAGTAACGGGAGAGAGAGAGAGAGTGAGACAGAAAAGAAATGGGAAAGAGAGTGAGTAAGGAGAGAGAGTGAGAGAAAGGGGAGAGAGAGAGTAAGGGTAGAGAGCGAGAGAGAGAGACAGAAAAGGGAAAGAGAGAGTAAGGAAAGAGGGAGGGAGGGAGAATGAGTGAGTGAGCAAGGAGAGAGAGTGAGAGAAAGGGGAGAGAAAGCGAGAGAGAGAGAGAGAGAGAGAGAGAAAGTCAGAAAGGGGAGAGAGGGAGAGACAGAAAGGGGAAAGAGTTAGTGAGTAAGTAAGGAGAGAGAGCGAGAGTGAGTAAGGGGAAAGAGAGAGTGAGGGTGAGTGTTAGTGAGTGAGTAAGGAGACAGAGGGAGAGAGAGTAAGGGGAGAGAGCAAGAGATTAAGTGAGTAAGAGGGAGAGAGAGAGAGAGTGAATGAGTAAGGGAAAGAGTATGAGTAAGAAAAGGGAGTATGGTGAGAGGGAGGAAGGGTGAGCAAGAGTGAGAAAAGAGAGACAGTGGCTGGAGGGAGAGAGAGAGAGAGAGTTTGAAAAGAGAGGGAGTGAGCGAGAGTGTGGAGAGAAGGAGAGATGGAGAACGAAAGAGAGAGAGAGCGAGAGAGAGACATTGAGACTACCAGTGTATCTTCATCACCAGCACTGCAGCCCGTCTGCTTCTTCCTCTCTGCTGCCCTTCTTTGTCAGAGGCATCAAATGATTCAGTTTTACCCCAAATTAAGGAAGGCCACCCTGCGGCTGCGTCCATGCGTGAAATGTGTAGTGATTTGGGTGTCATACCTGTCTCTCCCAATAGGTCAGTATCAAGCAGGCTCGAACACCGAGGGGAAATGCTGACCTTTTCAATAAGCAGCTCCCTGTTCTCCTCTGCGGGGTCTGAATCTGCACAGCAGACCAGAGAGAGAGAGAGAACGAGAGAGCAAGCGAGCGAGCGAACGAACGGACTGGGCTTAACCTGGGTAACTGGGTCTCATCACCTGCGTAGGCTCGCTTAAGCCTAAAGGCACAAAGGTAACCCTTTAATTGCTGTCCGCTTACTTCAGTCACACTCTGGAGGAGCAGGACCGGTGGCCTGTGGCCAGTGTCCGTTAAGAGTGTAGGCCCACTTCAGCGGCTGCCAAGACAGCGGGCTTCTTCTAGACAGCGGGAACAGAAAGGGCCTCTTGTCAGAGATTTGTCCCTGTTAGATTAGCCGCATCTAGGCCATTATTTAACCCCTCGTGTCCCGGAGCTTCTGAACAGGCCGCTATTGTTTTGCATCGCATATCTTATTGCAGTCAGCCCTCTGTCTTTGCCGCAGCTGCCAGAGCCTGTCATTTAGCCGAGCATCTAATCCCAGTGCGGTTCTGATACTCCCAGGCCAGCTTTAGTCAAGGTGAGACTTCTGGACCGCGTGCCTGTTCCAGAGCGGGTTCTCACGCGGAGGTTCTTCTTTGTTTGCGTGGTCGCAGCGGTGCCTACAGTCTCCTGAGAACGAGCTCAGTAAAGGCATTGTTCAGCAGCACACAAAGGCACTCTATAGCACAGACTCAGGTTCATGTCCCAGCTGTGCCATGTGGCGGGGGGATCTGAGGATGCAGTTGAGTTGGGGGGGGGGGGGGGGGGGGGGGTATATGCGTATGTCCTCGCTGGGCTGATGATGCTCTGGACTTCTGATTACTTCAGCATAGGGAGAAGTATGAGTGGGATTTGGGAGCTGGAGGAAGGAACATGAATTCATGTTTAAGCCTCTAAATTGCAAGAGCACCCCCTGCAGTCCCTCCCCTCAGCCTAACTTTTTATTAATTAGTGTTTAATCAATAATTCAAACGAGTTACTGAATAATTTATAGTTTTTGCTTTATTTGTAGTAATCCCTGCATAATCCAAAGCAGATACTAACAACAAATTGTAGTAGATGCTGAATAATTAATAGAAGTTTTTCATAATTCATCCTGTCTTCTGAATAATTCATAGTGGAGACTGAAAAAAATCATAGTAGATACTAAATAATTAATAGACATTTTGAATAATTCACACTAATTTCTGAGTAATTCATAGTGGAGACTGAAAAAATACATAATACAACCTGATAATAAGTCATTTATAGAAGTATCATAGTGAATACTACAATAATTATTAATAATGACTGAAATTTTCATATTAGATACTAAATAATTAATAGAAGCTTTGAATAATTCATCCTGTTTTCTGAATAATTCATAGTGGAAACAGACAAATCGTAGGAGATACTAAATAATTTATAGACGTTTTGAATAATTCATACTAATTTCTGAATAATTCATAGTGGAGACAAAAAAAAATAATAATACAACCTGATAATAAATAAATTATAGTAGTATCATATTGGATACTACAATAATTATTAGTAATGACTGAAAATTTCATATTGCATACAGAGGCTTTGAATAAGAAATACTGTTATGGTGGATACTAAATAATACATAGTGGATACTTTATATTATTCAGTGGATACTAAATAACTCATAGTAGACTCGTAGTAGTTCTGAATAATTAATAGAAGTTTTGAATAATTCATGGTGGATACTAAATGATTCATAGTGGAGACATACAGACATACAGGGCAGTGGTGGCTCAGCGGTTAGAGCGCCGGGATATCGATAACAGGGTTGTGGGTTCGATTCCCGGGCCCTTTACCCTCTCTGCTCCCCGGGCGCTGAAGTTGGCTGCCCACCGCTCTGGGTGTGTGTGTGTACTCACTGCCCCTAACACATGTGAGTGTGTGAGTGTGTGTTCACTACCAGATGGGTTAAATGCGGAGGACACATTTCGCTGTACAGTGTACACTGTTCAGTGACAAATACGTGCACCTTTACCTTTACAGTTATAACTAAATTTAATCTAATAGTAATTATAAAATGATTTATAGTAGATACTAAGTAAATTATAGTAGTATCATAGTAGATACTACAATAATTAATAGTAATTACTAATAGAAATTCATAGTAGATGCTAAATTCTTAATAGAGGTTTATACTGTAATACTGTTTTCTAAATAATTCATAGTGGATACTGTATATAAAAATGTATATAGTAATTACTAAATAAATAATAGTAGTTCTTGTCGAATGTATAGTAGATACTACATTAATTATAGTAGTAATTAAATAAATTATAGTGGGTACTGTAAAACACTGAATACTGAATAATTCATAGTAGATATGGAATAATTTATAGACATTTTGAAGACGTCCTACTGTTTTCTGAATAATTTATAGGAGATACAGAATTATCCATCGTAATGACTAAATAACTCATATTAATTACTGAATAATGCACGGTGGATACAGAGTCAATTGTAGTAGTTTATTTAACATTAGAATGGATACACAAAACAATTAATAATAATTACTGATCTAGTGAATGATTAGAAGTAGATACATAATAATCTAAAGGAGACTTTTGAGTAACACGGTTATCTGAATAATTCATAGTGGGTACAAAATAGATTATAGAAGTTAATTAAAAAAACTGAAACATTTATAGTAGACACTAAATAATATGACAGTAATTACTAAATAATTTCTAGTAGATACAGAATAGTCAAACAGATACAAAGTAATACATAGTAATTACTAAAAAAAATGAATAGTGTTATCGAATAATTCATAGTGTATACTAAATAAATTACAGTAATTATTGAATAACTCATTAGTGATAATGAATAACTCATTGTAGATACTGGGTCATTCATCCTGGTAACTGATTAGTCTTTAGTAGATACTGAATAATTCATAGTGGTTAGTGAATCATACTGAGACTGTGGTACAGTATAGAAGAGCAGGTCTGATTCCTTAGCTTTCCCTCTCTCTCGCTGGACGGTGGTTCAGCAGCGATTGGGTTCTTTTCCCCTCTCACACGAGGCCTCATTTTAGCGTGACCCTGCGTGCTGTTTGGCCCAGAGCGAGACTCGGCCGTCTCGGGCGTCCAGAGCGCAGGGATTAAAAATAGCGGCTTCAGCAAAGAGACGAGCAAGAGAGAGCGAGAGAGCAAGGAGTGAGAGACTCAGGACTCTTCTCTCTCTCTCTCTCTCTCTTACTCCCCCTCTCTCTCTCTCGCTTACTCTCTCTCTCTCTCTCTCTCTCTCTCTCTTACTCCCCCTCTCTCTCTCTCTCTCTTACTCTCTCTCTCTCTCTCTCTCTCTCTCTCTCTTACTCCCCCTCTCTCTCTCTCTCTCTCTCTCTCTCTCGTGCATGCCCACTTTCTTGCGCTTTCTCTCTCTCCTGCTCTCTCACCACTATCCCCACTATCCCATTATCTGTCTGGTTCTTTATTCTCTCTCTCTCTCTCTCTTACTCCCCCTCTCTCTCTCTTACTCTCTCTCTCGCTCTCTCTATCATGCTCTCTGTTTTTCACGCTCTCTCTCTTACACTCTCTCTCTCACTCTTACTCTCTCTCTCTCTCACGCTCTCACTCTTACTCTCTCTCTCTCACGCTCTCACTCTTACTCTCTCTCTCTCTATCATGCTCTGTTTTTCACGCTCTCTCTCACTCTCTTACACTCTCTCTCTCACTCTCTTACTCTCTCACTCTTTCTCTCTCTCTCTCTCATGCTCTCTCTCTCTCATGTTCTCTCGCTCTTACACACTCCCTCATTCTCTTACTCTCTCTCTCTATCATGCTCTCTGTTTTTCACGCTCTCGTCACTCTCTCTCTCTTACACTCTCTCTCTCACTCTCTTACTCTCTCTCTCACGCTCTCTCTCTCGCTCTCACACACTCCCTCACTCTCTTACTCTCTCTCTTTCTCTCTCTTTCTTTCACGCTCTCTCTCTCACGTTCTCTCACTCTTACACACTCCCTCATTCTCTTCCTCTCTCTCACTCCCTCACTCTCTTACTCTCTCACTCTCTCTCTCTCTCTCTCTCTCTCTCTCTCACGTTCTCTCGCTCTCACACACTCCCTCACTCTCTTACTCTCTCTCTCTCTCTCTCTTTCTTTCACGCTCTCTCTCTCACGTTCTCTCACTCTTACACACTCCCTCATTCTCTTCCTCTCTCTCACTCCCTCACTCTCTCTCTCTCTCTCTCTCTCTCTCTCTCTCTCACGTTCTCTCTCTCTCACACACTCCCTCACTCTCTTACTCTCTCTCTCTCTCTCTCTCTCTTACTCCCCCTCTCTCTCTCTCTCGCTCTCTTTATCATACTCTGTTTTTCACGCTCTCTCTCTTACTCCTCCTCTCTCTCTCTCTCTCTCACTCCTCCTCTCTCTCTCTCTCACTCCCCCTCTCTCTCTTACTCCCCCTCTCTCTCTCTCTCTTACTCTCTCTCTCTCTCTCTCTCTCTCTCTCACGTTCTCTCGCTCTCACACACTCCCTCACTCTCTTACTCTCTCTCTCTCTCTCTCTCTCTCTCTCTTACTCCCCCCCTCTCTCTCTCTCGCTCTCTTTATCATACTCTGTTTTTCACGCTCTCTCTCTTACTCCTCCTCTCTCTCTCTCTCTCTCACTCCTCCTCTCTCTCTCTCTCACTCCCCCTCTCTCTCTTACTCCCCCTCTCTCTCTCTCTCTTACTCTCTCTCTTTCTTTCTCTCACGCGCTCTCTCTCACGCTCTCTCTCACTCTTACTCTCTCTCTGTCACGCTCTCTATCATGCTCTCTGTTTTTCACGCTCTCTCTCACGCTCTCTCTCTCACACTCTCTCTCTTTCTCTTACTCTTACTCTCTCTCTCTTTCTCTCACACTCTCTCTCACGCTCTCTCTCTCACGCTCTCTCTCTCACACTCTCTCTCTTTCTCTTACTCTTACTCTCTCTCTCTTTCTCTCACACTCTCTCTCTCACGCTCTCTCTCACGTTCTCTCTCTATCTCTCACGCTCCCTCTCTCTCACGCTCTCTCTCACTCTTTCTCTCTATTTCTCTCTCTCTCACGCTCTCTTCCTCTCACACACTCTCTCACTCTCTTACTCTCTCACTCTCTTACTCTCTCTCACGTTCTCTCTCTCACGTTCTCTCGCTCTCACACACTCCCTCACTCTCTTACTCGCTCTCTCTCTCTCTCCCTCTCTCTCTCCTGCGTGTGCAGTAAATCACAGCGCCAAGTGAGCAGCATAATATTTAGGCCGTTAGTTCTCAGCAGTACAGAGAGATGATGTGGGTTTAGAGATGGAGTCATAAATTCAGCGGCAGGGGAGATTTATTCACACCGCTGGCGGCCGGTCTGCCGCTCACTCTGGGACATGCTGGCCACTGATTGGTCAGCTGATCCCTGGTTCTTCAGCTTTTTACACTGCTGTGTGGGACCTACAGGACTGAGTACAGCAGAGGAGCAGAGACTCCAGGACTTTCCGTCCTGATCAGATTCTTATAAACCGAAGGTCATTCCTGAACAGCTGCATCCCTACAGATGTTCCTGAACACTGTGGAAGCCAAGACATCTGGTGTACACTGTATGTCCAAATGTTTGTGGACATCCCTTCTAATGAACGCATTCAGCTACTTTAGGTTGCTTCTATTACTGACACAGATGTGCAAATGCACACACACACACACATTCACACAGCTTGTTTAGTCCCTGTAGAGAAGTACTGCCAATAGAATAGGACCCTCTGGAGCAGATCAACAAACATGACTCCATTGGCTCCATGCTGCCTCTTGTCACTGAATGCTATCAAATCTTCACAGCAATTCTGATCCTGCTTTTGTTGGAGTAACTGTCTCTACTGTCCAGAGAAGAAGGTTTTCTACTAGATGTTGGAGGAGCATTGCTGTGAGAGTTTGATTGATTGCATTCAGCGACTAGACGATTAGTGAGGTCAGGATGTTGGATGATCACCACCCCACCCCACGTCATCGTCTCCACCTCCTCAACTCATCACAAAAGTACTGGATGGAGCTCCACCATCCATCACTCCAGAGATCACAGTTCTTCCACTGCTCCACAGTTCCTCAATGCTGGGGGGCTTTATACCCCCTCTACTAGCCCACGCCTGGCATTATTAGGCAGCATGGAGCCGATAGGTTAAGTCTCTATATGCGTCCACCGGTTCCTCCAAACATGAAGTGACCGTTCAAATGACCAGGTCAGGACTGCAGCCATGTCAGTGGTTCCAGACAGTGGCCAGTAATAGGCGTTCCTATTGGCCAACCAAATGAGCTTCAGCTTGCCACCTGTAATCAAACAGTGGTAGGTGTGTATGTGACGCCCAGGTGTTCTATGCCTTGGTCTAATTTCTGAATTAAATACTGTCACAGACGTTAACTCCCATCAGCTACCATCGGACCCCCCCCCCCCTCTGTTCCTAGTAATAAAAACATCTGCTGGAATACATTGACCTTTTCATCTGAGCCTTCAAATGCCAGTGTTTCTGTAGCGCAGTGTTTGAAGGCAAAGTGACATTTTCCGCTTCGCAGCAGAATTGGATCGATCTTTAGGGTTTCTGTCAGAAAGTGCAAATTGGTCACTCCAGGGCGTGAAGGAAATAGCCAGGTGTTTTGTTTTGTCTGAGGGGCCGAACAGAGAATTCCTCTCCCTGGCCTGAACATGTTAAGTAATTACAGGGCCTCAGGACACTGTAAAGGTGAGGGAAGAGGCCTCTTGAGCTCTTGAGACCCACACAAGCCATTAAGCAGGAAACTATGCTGCTGAGCTGTATTGAGCGCACGGTACTCTCTCTACCCTGTTTCCAGAACCTGCTGTTTGTCAGCATTTCAGCTGCAAGGCTTTACCGTATAGACTCTTCACTAGGAAGGCTAGAGACAGCATTGCTAGGTAGGAAAAGCGAGGCTCCCCAGCTCCAATGCACCAGCTAACAGACGCCTGTGTGATGACCAGCATCACACTAGAAGTGATGAAGTGGGGAGTAAGTGCCACCCCTGAGAGAGTAAGGCCAGTTGTGCTCCCTCTGACTCCGGCCGCTGATGGCAAACAGAATGACCCAGGATTTGAACCAGCGATCATCAGATCATAGAGGCAGCACCTCAGTCCAGTGGATCACTTGGAGCCTCTTTCAGCCGACAACAAAAAATGTCGAACTCTCAACCCCCAGGCCATGGTCCCATATATGGACAAAAGTATTGGGACACTTTATTTTTCAGTGTTTCTTCTGAAATCAAGGGTATTAAATAAAAAAAGAGCTGATCTTGCTTTTGCTGGAGTAACTGCCCCCCCTCTCTTTCTGTCCCCCCCCCTCTCTCTCCTCCTCTCTCCCCCTCTCTCTCTCTCTCTCCCTCCTCCTCCTCTCCTCTCTCTCTCTCTCTCTCTCTCTCCCCCTCTCTGTCTCTGTCTCTGTCT
>NC_132896.1:3393613-3401113 GCF_030463535.1 Salminus brasiliensis | reverse complement strand
ATGACCTGAAATCTGCGCATCTGCTAATTAGCCTCCGTTAGTTTCAAAAGGCAGTCTGTACATTTCTTATTTCCCCCTAATCGCACTGCCTCCCAGGCTCGGCTCCGAACATGATGGACGGGTGTCTGTGTCTTATATACCATGGGTTGAGCTCAGAATCCTTGAGATGGCTCTCACTACTAAGACCAGGCTGCTTTGAATGGGATGAATTGAGGCTCAGAATTTGCTTAGGTTGTGTCCAAATACTTGTGGACACCCCTTCTAATGAATGCATTCATCTGCTTTCAGTTGCACCCATTGCTGACACAGATGGGCAAATGCTTGTGCACACACACACACACATACACACACAGCTTGTCTAGTCCCTGTAGAGAAGTACTGCCAATAGAATAGGACTCTCTGGAGCAGATAAACAACATGACCCTATTGGAACCATGCCCCCTAATGCCAGGCGTGGGCTATAGAGGGGTATAAAGCCCCCCAGCAGCATTGAGCTGTGGAGCAGTGGACGAACTGTGGTCGCTGGAATGATGATGGTGGTGGAGCTCCATACAGTACTTTTGGGATGAGTTGGGGAGTTGAGGATGATGAGGTGAGGTGGTGGATGATGATCATCATCATCATCATCATCCAGCATCCTGAAAATCTAGTAGAAACCTTCTTCCCTGGTCAGTAGAGACAATTAGGATTGGGCAGGTGTCCCAATACTTTTGTCCATTTGGCGTATGTTCAGCTATCTGGCCTCAACGATATGTTTAATAACTATGGATATTTAAGGACAGACCTTTAAACATTTCGTTGAGGCCAGATAGCTGAACATACACCACATGGACAAAAGTATTGGGACACCTGCTCAGGAAGTCCTAAGACCAGAGTTGATCCTGCTTTTATTAGACTAACTGTTGTAGTTTTCCAAAAATTCGGTGGTAATGTTTACCTTCCTCATTTCTTCTGAAGCGCTCCTTTAAAGTAATGGGGTCATTTTTTTGTAATGAGGTCGTTCCCATTGGTCCATTCATCAAGCAGTTTTCACACACTGTAAAGGGCGGCTGAAAGGGTTTTGTCATAAGCACTGACCCACCTTTCACGAATAACCCATAAAGGAACTGACTGTGTTTCTATGTGTCCCTTTCAGATCTGGACAAAGACCATCCGAAGAGCGAGGGGGGCGTGGTCTGGAGAGTGACGGGCGGCCTCTTCAACCTGACCAAAGGAGCCGTGGGCGCCACCCTCGGGGCGTGGCCTGGGTGGGCAGCAAAAGTTTTGAGTTGACCAAAACCGCCGTGACTAGCGTTCCGGCGGCCGGCGTGGGCTTGGTCAAGGGCAGCGTTTCCGTGGTAACGGGCGGGGTGGGGGCGGTTGGGTCTGCGGTGGCTGGTAAAGTTACATCAAAGAAAAAAGACAAGTCGGATTAGGCTGGCTAACGGCTCCGCGCCTCTGTTTGCTTTGATGTATCCGTTACTGTCTGAGCGGGCGTGTGTGTGTGTGTGTGGTCACTCTCTGAGGTTTAAGTGTTCTGGAAACAGTAAGTAGACCAAGTTCCTGGCAGAAGTTACCCTCTTGCGCTTCACAAGGACCAGCTTATACCTCCATAAGCCTGTTAGCACTAGAGCACGAACCGCAGGACAGCGCAAAAGGGTAACTTCTGGCCTAGAGTGCTGTATGTTTGACCATTGGGTTCTCACGCCTTTTCTGTTTGTCGGTAGGTTGATTGTATCCTTGTTTACGTTCGTTACCCTTTCTTTGTTTACGTGACGCTGAGGGGTGGGACTGCCGAAGAAAAGAGACGTAAATCCACCTCCATTTGTTGAAATGATGAGATACGAGTATGTCTGCAAATGGACCAGCCAGCTCGTAACTCTACCCAAGTATTAATTAAGGCTCTACAGCAGGCTCGGACACCTCAGTGTGGCATGGCAAAGCTGCTGCAACGGCTTTAGCTTAATGGTTTTGCAGCCCCAGGTCTGTCTATTTATAATTTCCCTCATTTTAACACACCTGATTCCACCACTTGTTTAATTATCAGGCCCTTCATATGCTGAGTCAGCAGGGAGAAATGTGAATAGCTTGGGAAAACCCCAGGACTGGGCTGAAAAACTGCTTTAATCAAGGCTGAGTGGGCTTCTCCCCCATCTTTACAGTCTTACTTCTGAACAGAAACGGTTTACCAGTAGTAGACGTGGTGAAATTTTTCTCAATAAACGAATACAAGAATACACTCTTCAACATTAAGGGGCCAAACAAGTTAAAAAACATTTTTTTGGAGGAGTTCCAATGAAGAAGCCTCATCAGACAAATCAAATGAACCCAATCAGCTTCTTTAGTTTTGGTTTAGGCTTCTTCAGGTGGTTTTGCCGGCGCCGTGGGGTTGTGGGTTCTATTCCCACGCCAGTATTCCTGCAATCCTGCCTTGCGCCCAATGATTCCGGGTAGGTTCTAGACCCACCCCGGTGCTGGCCAGGAAGAGGTAGGTGAGAAGGTTGATGGATGGATGGATGGATGGGGTTACAAGGCTAATGTAGCAAGACTTTATAGCCCTTTTGTTTTACACCTAAAACCCTGGACTTTATCGGGTTACTTGTACTGGTACTGTCCTGCCAGGAAAGTCCTCGGCCTTACAGTCCTGCTGAAGACTGGTGTGGAGCCAGCCAGGGACTAGAACCCTCCTCTGCCATGGTTAGCCACTACACCAAACTTCACCAACTACTCCGAAAACTGAAGGTCTCCAACCTCCAACTAAAGGTTTCTTAACCCTGGTCCTGGAGGCACCCTGCCCTGCATATTTTAGTGCTTTCCACACTCCCAACAGACCCGATTCAACCAATCAGCTCATTAACCGGCCCTTTCAGAGGTGCAGGGAGTCCACTGTAATGCCACCAGGACCAGGTTTGAGAAATGCTGGTCTACAGAATCATGAAGATGTTTTCACCAAATGACACCTCTAGACCTCCCAGTCATACACCAACTTCTGTTCATACATGAGTCTCCCGGTCATTTCTCAGGAATTTCACTGGGTGTATTCAGTCCAATTGACCAAGAACTCTTGGTCAGCTTCAGTTAGCTTTGTATCTCCAGTGCAAAACTAGAGAAGCAAACGTCAGACCCTCAGACTTTTCAGCTTTCTCCAAAAGTGGCTCTTCTATGGCAGAGATTCTCAAATCTGGGCCTTGAATCCAGTGGTCACAAAATCCAGGACTGGAAACAGGTTTCAAGGTCCAGATTCGATGACCTGGGTTCTGTGGCATCATTTAGAGGAACCCTTTTAGGCTGATGAAGCCGTATGAGAAGAGTGTGATGTGATGTGATCTGCAATTGAGGACCTGTCCCGTTCCGCCATGAGATCCAGCCCCTGATTTCCCTCTCGCTGATCAGTCAAGTATGCTAACGCTGTTCTTCACACTGCATGACAAGAAAATCACACCTTTCCACGGCACTCCGCCGCGGCTTCGTGTACCACACTCCTAAAACCTGATTACTCTGGTTCCTGACCTGCTCAAAGCCTGAGATTCGTCATTCACACTGAGAGTTTGCTCCACGAAACCGATGATCTGATGTAGCTGTAGGTTTACCTGCCTCCATTTGCCACAGAGGTCTGGAGAATGGGCCGTGATGTTCTTGGCCTTCAGAAGCAGTGTTCTCTTCATCGTACAGTCTGTCACTGCTCGGTACATCTCCTAGAGGTCCAGATCATTACACTAGACAGTGTGCATGTGGAATTTGATCTCTAAAGGGGTTTTCTTTCTTCTTCTGCTCCCATTTATTAGACTGAGATCTGTGTGTTTTGTTTTCTTTCTTTGTTTCTTTGTTTGTTTGTTCATTCCTATTATTTTCAAGCAGCAAGTTCTTAGCTTGGCATGGTATTTGAGTACTGGTACAATGCATGCTTCCAGCTGTAGGCCTCTCCAGGCAGTGTGCTGTTCAATCATGTGTCTCCTTTATTTTCTTTATTTCTTTATTTCTTTATTTTAAATCCATCTTAATGATTTGTGGTGGGCGACTTTTGTCTTGGAGACTCTGTTACTATGAACTGGACTTTGGGGGAAAAAACAAGTAGATTTTTGTCTATTATAGAACTATTTTTGCTAAATTGATGCTGTATTCTACAATTATTAAAGCAATTCTGTATTTTAGAGATGTCTCAGTTGTTTATTCAAGTTTTATTATTATATTTGTTATGATTGTTATGATTGATCTAGAGATTTAAACCGATATTAGGGATGCACTGATTATGGAATTGGCCAGCGGTGGCTCAGCGGTTAGAGCACCGGGCTATTGATGACAGGGGTTGTGGGTTCGAGACCCGGGCTCAGCAAGATGCTGCTGTTGGGCCCTTCTTAAGCAAGGTCCTTCACCCTCTTTGCTCCCCGGGTGCCGCACTGATGGCTGCCCACCCTTTTGGGCATGTGTACGGTTGGGTTAAAAGCACAAATGTCGAATATGGTTGTCTGGTTTTGGAATTGTGGGGTGATGCCGACCTTGCCGATATTGTTTACATACATTTCTGCTAATGCTGATTAATTAACATTTATGAAATGTAAATAATACATTTATATAATAGAGGAATACATTATAGAGGCATTTATTAATGTAAAAATGCAGTAAATTAATCAAATGCAGAGCTGTGAAAGAGCACAGACACACAGTTTGTAGGAAAGGTTTGTGTGTGTGTGTGTTAGTTATGGTGAGTAATAGGCAGTGTCCGTCTCTGTTCAGGCATGGATTTGCATGGTTATTTTCTAGCAAAATTCTGAACAATTAAAGTCTGTGAGAACTTCAGTGATTGGCAAGACTTTTGAGAATTCTCTGAAGATTTAATAAAATAAAAAAATCTATTTTAAGATAAAAAAAATCCATTTCAATTACTAGTTAATTCATAATTAAGAAACTTTCAAGTGTTTTGAAAATTCTCTGAAGATTTAATAAAATAAAAAATATATATTTTAAGATTAAAAAAAAACTTAATTTCAATTACTAGTTAATTCATAATTAAGAACTTTTCAAGTCTTTTTCCAGTATCATAGACAAACCACTTGGTTGTCCTCGGAGAATCATGTATTGAAAAGATTAAGGAATAAGGTATCTTTGGGGCTCCGAGTAGTACCGCTAACGATGTGCTACCACTGAGGCCTGGGGGTCACGAGTTTGAATCCCGAGCCGTGCCGGAGTCCGAGAGTGTTCGAGACAGCCCTTTTGGGCCACACTCTCTCTCTCTCTCTCTCTCTCTCTCTGGGATGGGTAGATTTAGCTCTCATCGCTAGAATTGGAATTGTTATACTTTCAATTTGGCCTTCCATTTTTTCCATTCAGTTTTCATGGCAGGGGCTCTTTAAACTACAAAACCAAAGTGCCCATTTATCCAAAACATCCAAGGTTCGGTTCGTCTGTCTTTATATTTTTCTATATTCTGTTTTTGAAAGCCTTCCTCATAAGAGTGTTGAATAAAGTACAAATCGTCTAAAGTAGCTCTCACAAAAAGGTGCTACAAGGATTCTTCGAGTGATTACCATAGAAAAACCGTTTTTAAGAGATGTAAAAATGTCAAGAACATTTTAAATTTGTGAAGAAGGTTCTTCACTCTCCCGCATCTCTATTACAGACATTCTTTATGGTTCTTTACAAAAGCAAAAGTGGTTCTTCTATGCTGTCGCTCAAAGAATGCTAGTTTTTTTAGCACCTTTATTATGGGTATGTGTTTATTTTCCCCCCACTTAATATATTTTAGCATACATGTAAATTCTGAGTTCACTCAAAAGTTTACAATTTGATCAAATGAGGTTAGACTTCCCTTCAACACTACAAAACTGGTCAACTGAGGTTCAATTCTTGGTCTGGGGGATATATAACTCAATAATGTGACCTTGGGCAGGACTCCCAACTCTACATTGGCCCACCTCTGTCATTAATAATGTCAATGACTGCCCACACTGAGAGAAACACTCCAAAATCAAGACTGGCTGCAACATTCACAAGTTTATTGCATGGGGTTACCGTTTCAGGTCTCCATTTTAGCGAATGTTGGCGGTTTCTGGAAAATAGTTTTGGTCTTTCACCCACAAAACTGCGCCTTTATCAAGGAATCCGGATACAGGGACTGATTACCCAGACGGCGCTGCCTTCTAAACATAATTAGCATGTCTGTCAACAAGGGCTCTTCACCTCAGTGATTTGGTTTGGTGGTTGTTGTTGTTGTTGTGCTGTTCATCGAGAGTGGCGGCGAGCGAACCTCCAAGCTTTACAAAGTCGGTAGTGCAAATATGTTCAGAATGAGTCGGTTTAAGGATTAAGGCAACAGTAGAAATGTAGAAAAATAGTTGTGCAATTTTTCTGCTTACAAAAACGGTACAAACGTTTTGTCCTCGATAACCGAGACGGACATGTTTTTGAGCTCCTCTGGCGAGTTCACCGATTTGTATCCCAGTTCCTCAAGAACCTGCTGGCAGACCGTCTGTGTGTGATCAACGATTTCATAAGACAGTTTGAGCCTCCAGCTCTCGGCGTTGGCAGCTGAGTCTCTGACCGTGCCGTACTTGTGCTTGGCCGAGACGTCGTTGCTGCCTCTCGTGTTGTTCCGGATCCACTCTTCCACACCCTTCTCCATGGGCAGTCCCAGGAAGTCGTAAATCTCTGTGGTCTTTTGGAGAGGGTTGCGGGCCAGGTCCTCGTACCTTACCAGCATGTACCTGCCCCGGAGCCAGGTGGGTCGGCTGGAGCCCGTGGCGATGGAGCGAAGGATGTCCTCGCACACGGTGCTGAGCTGGGTGAGGTCCAGGTTGTAGGGCTTCCGTCCAGTGGCCCTCCAGATCCTCCAGAGGCGGTAGGTGTCTCGAAACGTCTCGATCCGCGACGAAAGTATGCCTCGAGGGTCCCTCACCAGCTGGATGACCTTGAGGTTCAACCGAGGGTCCTCGATGAGTGCTCTGAGGTCGCCGATCTCTGGAATGCGCACAGTCTTAATGGCTACGTGGCGCCTTTCCCGGCACGACTCGACCGCCAGGGTCAGGTTGAGGGAGGCGCACTTCCGGATGCATTCGCCCTCATCTATGTACGGCTCGCTGGGGCTGAACGCTTCGCAGACTGGCGGAGAGCACAGGGCTCTGCTGGCCCCTCGGCGGAAGAGCTTGTCCGTGGTGTGGTTCGCGGGCTGAGGCTTGATGTAGCTTTCTATGAAATAGAGGTCGCAGTCGTATAAGCTCCGCAGGAGGTCCCGGCTGGCCCCCAGCATCACCCTGCGGTCAGCTGTGTTCCGGCTGTGCGTGTAGTGAGGGATCAGGGTGGTCTGGACGTGGTAAAGAGGCTCAAACAGGTAGAAGACGTCCGAGTGCTGGTTGAAAAGCTGCCCCACGAAAGACGAGCCGCTGCGAGTGGTGGCCAGGACGAGGACGTGGGTCTTCCGGGAGCTGTTGTAAAAGAAATAAGGGATCTCATCACACAAGCCTCCGAAGGCCTCCCCGTCCGCTCCCAGGCTGCAGTTCAGAGGGCTGGTCACGGGGCAGATCTGGA
>NC_132896.1:3373613-3388613 GCF_030463535.1 Salminus brasiliensis | reverse complement strand
TGTTGAAGGTTGATCTGAAGCCGACTTTGTGTATTGACAGCTATCTGACTTCTATTGCAAACCAAAATTTAAGGTCTTTCCAACACTGAAGCTTTTATTTGCAAAATGTAGCGTCTGTCTAATGTTGAAGGTTGAAAACACCTTAACATTGGGTATTGACCAATATCTAACTTCTGTTTCCACATTTATCCAACATTTGAGCTTCACATCAATTCAATGTTGTTTTTGATGGATATGCATCTGTCATTTCCAACCAAAATGTAACGTCTGCCCAATGTTGGAGCTTCATATCAATTTAACGTTATTTTTTGATTGATCTGCAACTTTAATTTCCAACCAAAATTTAACATCTGTCCAATGTTGGAGGTTGACGTCAACCTAACATTGAATTCTAGGGGATATCCAACTTTTCTTTCCATCTGAAATTCAACATCTATCCAACGTTGGCGCTTCATATCAATTCAACATTGTTTTTTGACCAATATGCAACTTTCATTTCCAACCAAAATCCGACATCTGTCCAATGTTGGAGATAGATGTGAAGCCGACTTTGGGTATTGACAGCTATCTGACTTCTATTGCAAACCAAAATTCAACGTCTGTTCAACAATGGAGCTTCACATCAACACAACGTTGTTGTTGTTGTTTTTTTTACAGATATTTGACTTTTATTCTTCTTATTATTTATAATATTATCTGTCTAATGTTGGAGGTTGATAACAACCCAACTTTGGGTATTGACAGATATCTAACTTCTGTTTCCACCCGAAATTCAACATTTATCCACAATTGGAGCTTCCCATGAATCCAACATGACCAATATCCAACTTTCATTTCCAACCACAATTTAACGTCTGTCCAATGTTGGGTACTGATGTCAACCCAGTGTTGGGTTTTGACAGACATCCGACTTTTATTTCCAACCAAAAATTCAACGTCTGTCAGATGTTGAAGGTTGGGGTCAACTTAACATTGGGTTTTGATCGATATCTGTCCAAAAGTTCTCCAAGGAAGGGCAACCGGTGAGCTGGCGATGGGGTCGTGGGCACCCAGGGCAAGTTGATGCTAATGGAGGTCCTCCTCACAACTTACAGAACTTAAAGAATTTGCTGCTAACACTGATCTTGGTGCCACAGGATACTACAGGACACCTTCAGAGGTCTTATGAAGTCCATGCCTCGACGGGTCCGAGCTGGTTTGGCATGTTCTGCTCAGTTCTCTGTTCTGGTGGAAGGTGAAAGCTCTGAAAGCTCATTCACTGAATCCACCTTTCATGGTGGAGGGATGACTTCGAATTTTAAAATTTTTCCCAAAACTGACACGTCCTCAACACAGGTAGGTTTTATATTGGTGCTGTCAGCGCTGTGATTCCTGGTTTCCATCACCACCACTGTATAGAAATCTCAGTGGTAAGATTCTCTGAATCATTTGAATCATTTCTCATCAAATGAATCATTTCACACCAAATCACTGTGAATACAATTGTTTACCTCTCAGGCAAATCTAGAGTAAACTGTTTGTGTTTTTTGGCGTTTATCAGAAATGACAGTTCTGATAATCGTATGATCTACCGATTATAAATTGCTGAATTACCAAATAACTCTTATATGTATTGCTATTAGCTTTTAATTTTAGCCTACGGTTGTTTTATTCATTTGCTAACTGGCAGTAAAGACAATAAAGATGAATTTATGATTTTTTTTCTGCTAATATAATATATTAATAAAACATATCTTTTCTTGTCAAAATTTAAAATCAGCAATAATATACAACAAATTAAAACATTTTATGAGAGTAATTTTAACTTCAGTTTGAAAGTATCTTGCGTTTCTACTTCGTTTGTATTAGTGACTTTTAATTTGACACGGTCTGGCCAGAGCCACCCTCATCCATCCTGATTGGCTCTTCGTTTTGACCTTTATCCGTAAACAGACAGGATGACGTCACCAACTAACCTGCTATTACTTTAGTTGCCAAATATTTTGGTTGTCAATTAGAGTCGACAAAGCCGATCAGTTGTTGCCCCCCTAGTTTGTCAATGTCTATTTAAAAATGTGTGACCATACACTGACCAGACAGTTCTTTAACACCACCTCCTTATTTCCACACTCACTGTCCATTCTATCAGCTCCACTGACCACACAGCAGCACTGTGTAGATCTATACCTCCAGACTGTCTCCATCTGCTTCTCTGCACACTCTGTTATCAGCCTTATTTCACCCTGTTTATTCTTCAATGGTCAGGACCCCACAAGACTGACCACCACAGACCAGACTTTGGTAGTATTTGGGTGGTGGGTCAGTCATTCTCAGCACTGCAGTGACACTGACTGACAGGGTGGTGGTGAGTGTGTTAGTAGTGTTTTAACCCTCAGCATCACTGCTGGACGGAGAACAGTCCACCGAGCAGAAACATCCAGCTGACAGCAGCGTCTTGTGGGCAGCAGAGTCCTGTGAGCACTGATGAAGGACTAGAGGATGACCAACACCTACAAACTGTGCAGCAGCAGATCAGAGCTTCAGTCTCTGCTGACTTTACATCTACAGGGTGGACCAGCTAGCTAGGAGTGACTAATAGAGTGGACAGACCCAGTGTTTAAGCACTCCAGCAGCACTGCTGCATCTGATCCACTACTCGTACCACCAAACACAACACACACTACTAACACACTCGCCATCACCACCATCATGTCAGTCAGTGACACTGCAGTGCTGAGAACGACTGACCCACCACCCATATACCACCTACCTGCTCTGGGGTGTTAATGAAGTGGCTGGTCGCTGTACATCTGTACACCTATTTTACCTGGACGTGTCCCCTTTTTGGGATCTAACAAATATGTCTCTGGACAAAAAAAGCTTGCTGAGCCCGGGTATCGAACCCACAACTCTGTCATCAATAGCCTGGATCTCTAACCGCTGAGCCACCAATTATTATAATAATAATAATAATAATAATAATAATTATTATTATTATTATTATTATTATTAACAATAGTGATATTTAATATGTAAAATAATAAAATATGTCAAATGTGGTAAAAACTAAAGTTTTATTATGCTATTTATTAGTTTTGATAAATTAGTAAATAGGACAAAGCTGAATGATTTTACAGGTATTTGACTCCCTTACACACACACACACACACACACACACACACACACACTGCCACGGTCCTACAACTCAGGCACTGTTCAAGCCAGGGTGTCTCAGGGTCCTCTTTGTTGAAACATGGTCGCCCTAATTGATTATGCACTTAATAGAAACTCACGTGACGTGGAAGTGGCCTGGCTAATCATCGTGGGCGTTTCGTTCAACCAAATGATTCATTCACTGAATCAAAAGTCCTGCCTACTGCACGACCACACTAAACACCACAAAACAGCAAACGGCATTAAGCACTGGGTTCATCGGCACCTGCTTTACATATGATACCGAGTGCTTTTGGACGCAGCCAGCGCGTGCGAAAGAAACGAGGAAAAGATTCACTTCATTTATGAATCAGTAATGAAGCGGAATCGGAAAAATTTCTCATCACGAGCTCGGTTCTAGAACGTCTCCACCCCCCCCCCCCCCCCCCCCCTCTTCCTGATGTCAGTTAACGTTAAATTTCTCCACCCGTATTCTGACAAAGGCACGCCCACCCTGCGTTGTGATTGGTTAGGCTTGCCTTGCGTTCTTGCGCTGTGATTGGTCCAGCAGTTCGTTCGCACGGGGAGTCAGCGCTGGCCTGGCCTGAATACGGGCGGGGTGAAAACAACGATAGCAGAGGCTGGAAATGTGGCCGATTCCTCTCAGCACATGGGATCGTCTCGACTGCTGGTGACTTTAGCAGCTAATCCGGCGAAGAGGAAGCTGAGTTTGGTCGTAATTTAATATTTTTATTTAATATAATATAATATAATATAATATAATATTTTCCTTTCTCTTATATAAAAAACTGGATTTATATCACGATTTTAGCACAAGATTTCAATTAGTGCTGTACTTTTCTCACATGTATTTTTACCTAAATACTAATCTCAAAGACTATGAGCTTTTTCTCATTTCATTTCTATTAAAACATCCAGCAAAATTAATATCAATGTAAAAACCCCCACTGTCAGTTAGTCACCATATGACATATGACATATCACATATCTTCAGCCTATATACTTAAGTATTTATAAATCCTGATCCTTTAATACTTTCACTAAAGTATATTTTCAATAGTACCATACGTTCACTATAGTACAGTTTCAGCTCTTTAATTGAGTTAGATTGAGATACAGTACCATACTTTCACTATAATACAGTTTCAGCTCTTTAATTGAGTTAGATTGGGGTACAGTACCATACTTTCACTATAGTACAGTTTCAGCTCTGTTAATTGAGTTAGATTGGGGTACAGTACCGTACTTTCACTATAGTACAGTTTCAGCTCTTTAATTGAGTTAGATTGGGGTACAGTACCATACTTTCACTATAGTACAGTTTCAGCTCTTTAATTGAGTTAGATTGGGATACAGTACCATACTTTCACTATAGTCCAGTTTCAGCTCTTTAATTGAGTTAGATTGGGATACAGTACCATACTTTCACTATAGTACAGATTCAGCTCTTTAATTGAGTTAGATTGGGATACAGTACCATACTTTCACTGTAGTACAGTTTCAGCTCTTTAATTGAGTTAGATTGGGATACAGTACCATACTTTCACTATAGTACAGTTTCAGCTCTTTAATTGAGTTAGATTGGGATACAGTATCATACTTTCACTATAGTACAGTTTCAGCTCTTTAATTGAGTTAGATTGGGATACAGTATCATACTTTCACTATAGTACAGTTTCAGCTCTTTAATTGAGTTAGATTGGGATACAGTACCATACTTTCACTATAGTACAGTTTCAGCTCTTTAATTGAGTTAGATTGGGATACAGTATCATACTTTCACTATAGTACAGTTTCTGCTCTTTAATTGAGTAAGATTGGGATACAGTACCATACTTTCACTATAGTACAATATCAGCTTTTAATATCAGCTCTTTTAATTGAGTTAGATTGGGATTTAAGATAAGTTAAGATAAGAAAAGATAAGATTTGTTAGTCCCACAGTGCCACAGCAGCAAAGGGATAACAAGATACTCATATGCAAAACATAGATAAATTACCAATATATACACAACATAAATAATAGAAGTAAAAAACTCACATTGAGGGATCTCTATTCCCTGAACATGTGTGTGTAGTTAAGTGTGTGTATGTGGTCCGCTGGGAGCAGTGCTGGTTGTGCAGTCTGACGGCATCAGGAAGGAAGGACCTGCGATACCGCTCCTTTACACACTTGGGGTGAAGCAGCCGGTCACTAAAGGAGCTGCCCAGTGCTGCCAGAGTTTCATGCATGGGGTGGGAGCTGTTCTCCAGCATTGATGCCAGCTTGGCTGTCATCCTCCTGTCTCCCACCACCTGCACTGGGTCTAAGAAGCTCCCTGCAATCCAAAGGACCTCAGTCTCCTCAGTAGGTAGAGTCTGCTCCGGCCTTGCTTGTAGAGTGCAGCAGTGTTGACTGACCAGTCCAGTTTGTTGTTCAGATGAACACCCAGGTATTTATAAGAGTCCACTCTCTCGATGTTCATACCCTGGATGTGCACTGATGGAGGGGGGTGTCTGCTCCTGCGGAAATCCACCATCAGTTCTTTGGTCTTTCCTGCGTTTATCTGAAGGTGGTCCTGCAGAAACACCAGTCCACAAAGTCCTGAATCAGTTCTCTGTACTCGCCGTCCTCCTCCTCATTAGTTATGAGGCGAGTCGACGGTCGCCGAGTCATCAGAGAACTTCTGGAGTTGACATACTTCCCATACTTCTCATGATATAGTACCCATACTTCCACTATGGTACAGTTTCAGCTCTTATTACAGTGTCATATATTCCAGACACTATACTGCAGTAAACCCCTCAGGTCTATAAATGAATTTGAAGGAAGGGATGAATATGAATGTCGCAGGTTTGGGTATTTAAGCATTCTCAGAAGGCCAGATTAGTAAAGGCTCTCAAAGCGCCCTGTTGGCTCATTTATCAAAAGTGCTCGTTTCTTTGTAATTCAGCTGCTAAATGATACAGAGGTGTATGAAAGAAAGCCTCTCTGAGCAGAATAATTATACAGGAAGCTTTCAGTCCTGTCTTCAGGGACCCATCTTCATTTCTGCTGTGTTTCATTCCCTATGACACCTGAGCCAGGTAATCAGCATCTACAGCTCCCGATTACCTGGCTCAGGTGTGTTTGGAGTCAAAACACAATAATGTGGATCAGCTGAGGATCCCAGAGGAGCAAGATAGAAAGCCTCTGGCATGTACAACAGTGTCAGAGAAAATGTTAAGATTAGCATAGCCCATCTATAGTCAGAGAAATTCATCTGAGGTGAAGGATGTAGTATGCAATAGGCCTCCTATTACAACTGAAAATAGCATATGTCCAAATGTTTGTGGACACCCCTTGTAATTAATGCATTCAGCTACTTTAAGTTGACAGAAATGGACAAATGCACTCATACACAGCTTGCCTAGTCCCTGTAGAGACGTACTGCCAATAGAATAGGACTTTCCAGAGCAGACAAGCAAACATGAACCATAATGCCAGGCGTGGGCTAGTAGAGGGGTATAAATAAAGCCCCCCAGCATTGAGCTGTGGAGCAGTGGAAGAGCTGTGTTCTCTGGAATGATGGGTGGTGGAGCTCCATCCAGTACTTTTAGGGTGAGTTGACCTCAGTGAAGCTTTTGTAGCAGAATGCAATCAGATCCTCACAGCAATGCTTCTCCAAAATCTAGCAGAGAGCCTTTATCCTTGGACAGTAGAGACTCAAAAGCAGGATACACTATGAACCTGAACCTGATTTCTGACAAACGTCTGCTGGCCACCTTCTCCTTTCCATGGCTCAGGTCTTCCTGCCGTATCATCTATTCTTCTGATATGAAGCAGATTAATATGCTAATTATCTCATTATTAAATGGTGCAGAGCGATAGGCCCAGAGCAAAAGGAATGAATTTCCTGCTAATTAATTCAGCCTTTAGAATTTCAAATGAATAGAGCCACACCTTTCCCACCTTTTCTATCTGTCTCTCAGCTTCTCTGTTTTCCCTCTCCCTGGCCCATTTACGAGGAGCCAGAGTCCTGCATCTGAAATAGGATTTTCCTCTCAGCCGCACCGTCTCGCAATCTCGGGAGCTGCCAAATGCGAGATTATGGCTGGCTTTAGCTAAATCAGTTTTATCTTTTTGTGTTCAACGCAACCTCAATTTCAATCAGCGTGTGTGCTCAACTGTTGGAAAATGCCAGGTCCCCTGTATTGGCGAGGCGGCGGGTTAGAAGAGGTGTGAAAATGGGTGTCCACCCTCTAATCCAGCCCACTCAGGGTTAGCTCTAAGCCCCTTGTGTGGAATGAGGTAGCCGGGCCGCTCTGTAGAGGCACGCTAACCTTCAGACTGAGCTGTAATGTCGAGAGGTGCAGAGGACGCCGATGTTGTAATAAGACCCTGTTTAGTGTGTCGGGGAAGAAGGCAGGGCAATTAAGCCTGCCTTAATAAGCTGTCTGCACCAATATCTAAGAGGTCAACTATATTCAGAATCCCTGATTACAGCTGGGCAGGATGGTGGGTGACAGCTCTGGCATCGCTGTGTTAAACTGTGTACAGATTTTGGGCGAGCAAATGAAATTTGAGAAGCCCGTTAAGGAGGAGTTCAGTGATGAATACGAATGTAGATGTAAACAGAGCCATTCCACACAGACACGGTTAGCTAACCGTACCTGGGGCCACAGAACGGCTTAGGGATCTGCTGATTGGCTCCATAGTTGGGTCACCTTTGTGCCGCAAGATCCAGTGTCTGTATATTTCCAGTACGGAAAATGGAGGAGACTGTGTCTAATAAGCAAAGGTGTAAAAGTATTGACATTCATTCCTCAGGTAGAAGTGGGTGGAGGGTTTAAAAGACTTCTATAGAAGCTGAAGTATCAACTTAAGCTTTTTACTCCAGTAAAAGTGTAAAAGTACTGGTTTCAGAACCACTTCAAGTAGAAAAGTAAAAGTAATGGAACGAAAACAAAGGCCGAAAGCTTAGGCCTCACCACAGGGGTCTATAGTAGACTGTTGCCATGCCTTATGACCATTTGGCCCTGCGGGGGAAAAGAGGCCACTGACTCTGAATCACCATGACAGCATAACTATAGCCATCTTTACTATATATCAACTACAATTCCCATAATTCCCCATCTCATCATGAGACATCTGCCCAGCCCATTTCTGTTTAAATCACCTTGTTTATCGTGCTGTTAGCCTCACCTTGACTCCTTAAGGTATTCTTTTCTGGTCTGGCTAATCCCTCAAATGTAACGTAAGGCCCAAATTGACTCTGCTATGTGTCGTTTGTAAGAGCACCCATTAACCACAGCCGAATCTGTACTGTAACACACAGCTTAGTGCTTCATCCTTCCATACAGTTCCGTGTTTGTGTTTCCATCACGCTCTCAGCAGAGCATTTACCCAAACCGCCGCCTCCTCCTGACCCGAAACGCACTCACGCAGCCTTAATAAATACGAGTGTTCCCCTCCGATCACGTCCCTCCTGATGGATTGCGAGTCAGGCTTGGTTAGGTCTCGGCTGGTCAAGGTTGTTCCTCCAGCAGCTCCGGATCGCTGCCTGCGGAATGAGGCGGGCGGCTTTAGTGTGTTTAATTGAAATGAGTTTGCCTGGGAGAGAAGTAGCAGCAAAACAGTGGAGCTGACAGGCTGAGCTCTAATTGAGACGGGAGCACTCGCTATAATGGACAGCTCGCAGAGGACATGGACAGAGGACAGTGTTTTTCGGATTCGATGGAAGGCCCGGAACCTGCAGCTGGAGGCCTCAGACGCAGCGCTGCCTGACTGAAGAGAAAGCTTGGGCTAAAGTTTTGCAGTGCCCCGCTTCTGCAGACGGCGCGATACCAGCTTTTCCTTTTCTGATGCCGATACTGATGTGGAAACCTTGATGAATGATTCTATATGAATTTCCTCTTTGAGATCTACTGAGCTTCAAAATGAGCTGGTTTTAATTGAAGCTTAGATCCAGCTTTGAATATTGGTCAAAATAATTGATGCAGTTAAATGAATTAAGCAGCTCATTGGTGTTTTTCTTATTGTAGTAAAGGTCACATGACACAAAACATTTGAAGGTTGAAACCCAGATGTGGGGTGTGTATGTATATATATCAACCACAATTCGGATTTCACACTGGCTTCTTTAATACCCCCAATCCCAGGTGTAACTCATGAACCCAATCAACATGAATCTACACAATGAACCAAACATGAACACAAACAAGGAGGAAGTCCTTATTTGGGCCTGTGGGCGGCGGCTCGGAATCGCCCAGGGGGAGGACGCAATACCAAGGGGCTGACAGTAACAAGGCTGTTTTTAAAATGTAAGGAGTAGAAAGTTCAGATAATTGGGTGAAAATGTGAGGAGTAGAAGTAAAAAGTCTGAAAAATAAATAAAATAAATAATTACTTCAGTAAAGTTTTGATAACCAACATTTCTACTTAAGTAAAGTAACAAAGTATTTGTGCTTCGCTACTTGACATCTCTGGCTGCTGGGGAACCCAATAAGGGGCACAGTTTTGTTACATAATGCAGGCTGAAATGGAAAATCTGGAAACCATTGAGTGTAATTTCATTTGATTAGATCGCCCTACCCCGGGGCGATTCCGAGCTGCCGCCCACAGGCCCAAATAAGGACTTCCGCCTCGTTTGTGTTCATGTGTTTGGTTCAGTGTATCGAGTCATGTTCGTTTGGTTCATGTGTTTCACCTGGGACTGGGGGTACTTAAGGAGCCTCAACTCCATGGTTCAATGCCGAGAATTGTATCGTTTGGAACCTTGAGGTCGCTCGAGAGGATCCCCGTACGACTAGAGGTGTGTTACGGTCAGCTTCGGCTCGGTATCCACGTTTAGGAGCAGGTCACCCTGCTAAACACGTTATCAGCGAGACTCGCTCGCTCACTGTCAGGATTCACTGGCTACCCACGTCCCAGCAAGGCGACCCGCGCTCACAGCAGCACGCTGCCGTTTTCAGGTTAGCTGCTGGTTCCACAGCTCTCCTTGTCTACGTATTGAGCGCTGCTCTAGTGCCCGCCCAGCTCCCCACTCCTCCCAGTCCCAGGTGTGTTATGTTCGCCCTTTGTGTCGTCACGTTTCAGTTCTGCCCACGTTATTCCCCTCTCATTGCTGCTCATGCTTTTCATCCTCTTGGTGTTTGTGTTCATTTTTTCTGAATAAACCCTCTTTCATTTGATTCCATCTCTGCGAGTGTTCATCCCTTCACGTCTGGCCTAGCACGGCATGACAACGGTGCACATTTGGATCATACATTTTGCGATCTACGAATATTTCAGTTTTCCTGAATGAGACCCATTGCAGGTATGCTGTCTTGCATATTTATTTATTAATACAAATAGTGGGAATCAGAATCATAATTTCTAGCCCACTAAAATCCGTACTGGGCCAGTGGTGGCTCAGCGATTAGAGCTCCATGCTACTGATGACAGGGCTTTGGGTTCGATACCTGGGATTGGCAAGCTGATGCTGTTCAGCCCTTTAGCAAAGCCTTTCACCCTCCCTGCTCCCTGGGTGCTGCGGCGTTGTCCACTGTGTGTGTGTGTTCACTGCACAGATAGGTTAATGGCGCCCAACACTAATGGGGAATATGGTTGTCTTGTCTTATTGATCAGGCCTCACTTTCTGCATCATCCCTAACTGTACGGCATTGATATTCCACACCGGAGTCCAAAAATAGATGTATTTGGAATATTTGACTGCATATAAATAAATACACAACTGCGCTGATGTTTGCCAGTTCTACCTCTGCACTCCTGGTTCCTCTGAAGATGACTCTGTAGTGCTCAGCGTTCCTCCAGCATGCAATATCTACCCACCGCCAAAAGAAGTTGAGAGTGGAGCTCTTTTACTGCCCGCTGCCGTCAGGGAGGAGCAGCTGGAAGGCCCAATGGGGGTGCTGATCGAGACACTGGCCCGGCCGGCTGCTTCGGGCACAGGGCATGTCAGGAACAACCAGCTCCCCCGAGAGCCAGGGGCAGATCCGGGCACAGAAACAGCAGCCGACTTCCTCCTTTATATGCGACCTGCGCCGCTCGCGCGCCCCTGGTGAGGGCGAGGAAGGCCAGCCATGTTAAGTGGAGCTTTGTAATACATACCGCCCTCATTTGAGCACAGAGTCATGGCTTCGGCAGCGCTCCGAGAGCATTCTAAACAGGCGCAAGCCCTTGGCGGACTAATAATTGCGCAAATAGTGTCTTGATAAGTAATCTGTGCAGCCGTTACGCTGCAGGGAAGGGCCGCGGGTTTGGCGGGAGGTCAGAGGAGCAGGACAGGGGTCAGGATTGTGGTACTGAATAATTCAAACACAAGTAACTTCAGGATGCCTCTGACAGCCCTGTTCTTCACTTCGTACAGCCTGGAGCTGTAAATGGACTGCTTGAGAGGTTTTCAACATGATCTCTGTCCATCACATTTTAAGGTGACCATAGGTTGGTTTTCAGAAATGAGGACGCTGGGGACTCGCGGGCGTCTGCCATGGTTAGGATGTTTGTTGTGGCCGGGGGCTTCAAGTGGGTTGTAAGTTGTAGGGCCGTGGGAGTGTGTATGTGTGAGGGTATAAGGAGTTTCTTACATTGCAAACCATGCAAACCTAATAATTAACATTAATTTCATATATTTATATTTACTTTAATTTATATCTGATATTAATACAAAATCTTTCATTTTTAACTTTTATACCAACATAAAAGTGCTCAAAGTTAGGGCTGTACAGTGTTTTGGTGTTTTGGTGGCTCAGCAATTAAAGAACTGTGCTAATAATGACAGGGTTGTGGGTTTGAGGCCCGGGCCTGGTAAGCTGCCATTGTTAGGACCGGGATAAGAAATTCAGGCCTGACTGGGCCATGCAGCACTGCCAGTGGACTCTGTAGACTAGATGCAGGTACACACACAATTTTACACGCATTACAAGAAGAATTACAAGAAGAGGACATGTCTGGGGGGGAAAGGGGATGTGTTGACACCTCTCTTATCTGTGTCACATGGTCGATGGGATGGATGAGTGTGGTCCATTTCTCTGTGCTTAGAAAAGAACAGAAACCAGTCAGCTCGAAACTCACCAACCGTAGACGTCTATAAGCAGATGCTTCAGCCAGCAACTGACTCAAAACACGCCAGTGATGGCTGAGGCACCTGCTCACAGACAGTCTGTTTTTAGCAGGTTTCTAGTCAACAGGTTTCAGTTCTGGTGTAAGCAGAGATTTGAACCCTGGGCTGGGGTTCACTCTGGTTTTTCTGCTTAGTAATGAGCTTTCCGGACAGTGGCTCGTTTAATCTAGTCGAGTAGAGCAGTTTTTGAATTGATATAACTGATATGGAGGATATATGTCTAGCCTGGCTCTCACTGTGTTGCTCCTCCAGTGGCTCCTGTCAGGCGTTATATAGGGATATATTGGGCAGCGGGTGAACGGTCAGTTCTTGAAGGTGACGAAGGTGTTAAAGCAGGAAAAATGGGCAAGCGTAAGAATCTGAGACACTTTAACAAGAACCAGACTTTGATGTTCTAGACAACAGAACATCAGAACATCTCCAAAACATCAGACAGGTCTTGTGGGATGTCCCCGGTATGCAGTGGTCAGCAGCTACCAACAGTGCGGCTTTAGCTGCTTTAAGCTGCACCCTTCACTGACAACGACATGCAAATGCGCACACACACACACACACACACACACACACACACACACACACACACACATACACAGCTTGTCTAGTCCCTGTAGAGAAGTACTGCCAATACATTAGGACCCTCTGGAGCAGAAAAAGAAACATGAACCTATTAACACCATGCTGCCTAATAATGCCAGGCGTGGACTAGTAGAGGGGTATAAAGCCCCCCAGCATTGAGCTGTGGAGCAGTGGAAGAGCTGTGTACTCTGGAATGATGGATGGATGAGGTGGGGTGAGGTCGCCAAAGCTCTTGTCACTGAATGCAATCAAATCCTCACAGCAATGCTCCTCCAAAATCGGGTAGAAAGTCTTCTTCTCTCGACAGAAGCAGGATCAACTCTTTTAATACCCTTGATTCAGAAGTTTCAGAAGAAACTATGAATAACCAGGTGTCCCAATACTTTTGTCCATATAGTGTAGAACCTTCTAGACCTTCTTCTTCAGACCACCACTCTAACCAGGGCAGGCTCCACAAGCAGACTCCTAGCCGACACTCTTCTGAGTCCGCCCTCCCGTTCCACCTTAGGGTGTAGTTCGCACTAGGGTTCAAACTAGGGTTCACAGCGCAGACACTTTTTAGGCAGGTTCTTCCTCCCAAAATGTCGTTACTCCATTAGAGAAGGAAGCCGGCATCAAGTGTGATCGCTCCAGAAACTGATGGAGAGGAGGGCGAACTAAAAGCAGCTTTATTTGCGAGTGCAGGGTGGGATCGCGGGGTGGGATCGCGGGGTGGTATCGCTCTCGAGGCAGAAGATTTTTAGATTATGGTGACATTTGCACAGAGTGAAGAGCTTTAATTAAACACCTTTGATGATTAAAACTGAAGCCTCGTCTCTGAGGCTAATTAACCCAGAGGAGCCATCGAAACACTCAGTTCCCACATAAATTACAGAGTGGGGAAATATTATTTCTCGACATACGCCACCAAGGCCTTAATGCGCCTGTCCTTTACGGCCTCTAATAATGATGTATGCCAGGCAAATCGCTTTCAAGTGAGCGCAATTCCTGTCTTGGCCTTCTGCTGCGGTCCTGGGCCGAACTCAAAGTGGGTCATTCAAAAAGCCATATTGTCCCCAGTACTGCCATAAAAAACATATATGACTGTAATGATGCCTTCAAGGGAAAATGTGTGTGTGTGTGTGTGTGTGTGTGTGTGGGGGGGGGGGGGGGGGGGGGGTTGCATTGTTAATCATTGTTACATTTGAATTAATAATGTAATATTGGCAATAGTGCATCGCAGTATAACACAGTAATATCCCAATATAACACAACATGACAGGGCCAGTGATGGCTCAGCGGTTAGAGCTCCAGGCCATTAATGACAGGGTTGTGGGTTCGAGACCCAGGCTCAGCAAGCTGCCACCCTCGAGCAAGGCCCTTAACCCTCTCGGCTCCCTGGGTGGTGTAGTTGGCTCTCGGAGTGTGTGTGTGTGTGTGTGTGTGTGTGTGTGTGTGTGTGTGTGTGTTCTCACTGCCCCTAGTTCTCGTGTGTGTGTTTACTACCACAGATGGGTCAAATGCAGAGGACACATGGGTGCATACCAATAGGTTGCTGGCACTGGATGCTCTTCAGAAGGCCCCACTTTAGGATTCACACACATCCTACCTTTCATTAGATTTCTTTACAAACTGCTGCCAACATTTATTAAAACGTTTAGCTCAGAGCGTGAAGGCTGATCGTGTGTCACTGAAGGTCTTGAAGGACACACCAGTTTCTGACAATCGGAAGGACGCATTTCTCAACTGTATTGATATGCAGTTAGGGCCATAGTTGGAATTCAGTAACACTGGGAAGACGACCTAAGCAGTGTAATTCAGCGCTGATCAGGAATTACATCAGTAGTGTAATCTTTTACATGACTTAAATGTGTAATCTAGGGCTAATCAGACTGTTACATAAAGTAAGCTGATTATGTCTGGATTGTGTCTAATCTGACCGGCTAAATTTGGTTCATATCGTTCATCCTAACACGTTTACACTAGACACACACACACACACACACACACACATATATATTATACATGTGTCATTGTTTTTTTTCTTTCTCCACACATTTCCCAGATTTAGGCCTGAGCTGCGGCCTACATCTTGTCTTGTTGGCATAGCTGATAGAAAAGAAGAGAGAAACTTCATGGACAAAAGTATTGGGACACACATGTTCTGATCACACCTCTCATTCGTTAAAACTCATTCACACTCAGTCAC
>NC_132896.1:3366113-3368613 GCF_030463535.1 Salminus brasiliensis | reverse complement strand
GCTGTACTGCTCTACAGGAACTACACAAGCTGTGTGTGTGTGTGTGTGTGCATTTGCACATCTGTGTCAGCAATAGCTGCAACATAAAATAGCTGAATGTATTAATTAGAAGAACTGTCCACAAACATTTGGACAGGTACCTTTCTAGCTGTAATCAGTGAGGGGAGGCAGAGGAAGGTGTTCAGAGCACATGTTCAGAGCTGTAGGTCCCCCAGAGCAGACAGGGGTTAGGTTTCCAGGCTCTGACACTGTGAGCTGGCTTGGGGCTCTGGGTGTTAGCCAGCCTGCCATGCTGAGACCTGAGGGCTCTGGCCTGGAGCCCAATGCTGTAATCACTGTGCTACTGCTGCCTCAGAGTCTGTTTAGCTTTGTGGCACAGTGTCAGTCTCAGCAGAAGAGAAGCGTAGAGTCCTTAAAGTAACCCTTCGGCCATAACACCAATCAGCCATAACATTAAAACCACCTTTCTAGTATTCCGTAGGTTCTCCTCATGCTGCCAAAATAACTCTAACCCATTGAGGCATGGGCTCCACAAGACCCCTGAAGGTGTCCTGTGTGGTGTCCTGGTTGTCCTTCCTTTGAGCACATTTGATAAATACTGACCACTGACTACCAGGAACACCCCACAGGACCTGCCTGATGTTTTGGAGATGTTCTGACCCAGTCGTCTATCTAGAACATTACAGTTTGAGTCTTGCTAAAAAGGCTCAGATTCTTGACCATATAGATTCTTGACCTGACCATATTTCCACCTCTTTCCATGCACCATTACAACCAGATAATCTAAAGTGCTATTCTCTTTAAACCTCAGTGTTTTTATTGTTATGGCAAGTCAGTGACATATTAACCTGTCAGATTTTCCACCTATTCCTCAGATACAATTGTAAGCTAATGTAAGCTACATCAGCTACGTAGCTCCAGTGCTAATTTACAGAAGCAAACTTCAGACCTGTCTTGGCCACCTGACTTCATGTGGGGTACTATAGCTTTAAAGGGTTACCTCCCTCCTCCGGAATAAGACGGCTGAGAGCGTGGAGTGTGAGAACAACTGGCCCACAGAAGCAACCAGGCCAGATATTAATGATGATTAATAGTGTGGAAGTGGATTAATGAGAACGGAAGGCCTAGCAGGTGGAGGCAAGCTTCCCCTCCGTCCGAAGCCCCTTCGCACTCCCACCATCACCACTGCGACACGCCGCGCTGAGCTCCGCACCAAAACGCCTCTTCTCCGGGCGCCCTTGAAAAGCAGGTCCAGTAATTATCTCTCTCCTGGGCAGATGGCAGCAGGTGCTGGTCCTGCCTTCGAGCTCTTCCGTAATTACATTCTGCAGCTTCAATCGGATGAGACCTGAGAATGATTATATTGGTGAACTCTGATGGCACTTTTAGAAGTTCCCGCTATCGACTGGAGGACTTTCAATGACAACACCAGTGGTTTTTTTTAAATGTTGTGTGTTTAAAATGTGTGTTTATTGCTGATATGCTCTGAAGAGCAGTGAAGATAGCAGCAGTATGGTGAGGAACGCCTCAAGCGTAGCCTTATATATATATAAGCGTATAGCACTGTGGCTAGGTGGCTATAGGCAACAGATCATTCAAGCAATGCTAGCATGTGTTGGTGAGACACCAGCAAACTCTGCTATTGGCAGTACTTCTCTAAAGGGACTAGACAAGCTGTGTGTGTGTGCATTTGCACATCTCTGTCAGCTACTTACAGTAATGGGTGCAGCTTATTCGCCCTACCAACCACCACACTGTGCAACGCCTATTGGAGTGTTTAGGGGTCTTTTGCTGGGGTTGCCAGTGTTGTGGTGTCAGTTAGATCAGAAGACAGCGGCAGGTTGTTAATCTGTGTGTAGCAGCACTCGTATTTACACTCCTTTACAACCTCATAATACTGAAATACTGGGAAAAATTCGTACGAACGTATGAATGAAGTGTACGAGGTTTGTAGCATTTTCTGTACCTCCACCGACCCCACCACTATTTCAGCGTTGCCAGTGTTGCCAGTGTCAGCGTGAGCTGTGGGAGTTCGAGGGCTTGTTTTGGGATATTTTGCATTATAGGCATAAGAGCATATGTGTATATACACACACACATATATAAATTTATGTAAACCTTAAACTAGAAAAAGAGAACCTGATGATAATCATGGCATAATTTTTAACTAAATTTTCCAGAACAGAAACAAGATCTTACAATCTTAATATTGTACGTGACTAAAAAGTGCACCCTGAGGCCTTCGAGTGGCCCGGCACACTAAAACAATGACACCATGGCCCGAGGACTGCAGGTTCAAATCCCGGGTCATGCTGCTCTGCCATCAGCGGTACAATTGGCACAGGGGTCCTTGCATTGCAAGTGATGGGGTAAATTGGGTAAATCTCAAGATTTTTGAAATATTGTATTTTAAATATTAGTAATCAACACTGCGATATTGTTTACCTGTTTTATGATTCACGAAGGGAGCTCCCGTCAACATTACCTTCTTGGAAATGAA
>NC_132896.1:3364143-3366100 GCF_030463535.1 Salminus brasiliensis | reverse complement strand
TTTGGAATTCAGTAACACTGGGAAGACGACCTAAGCAGTGTAATTCAGCGCTGATCAGGAATTACATCAGTAGTGTAATCTTTTACATGACTTAAATGTGTAATCTAGGGCTAATCAGACTGTTACATAAAGTAAGCTGATTATGTCTGGATTGTGTCTAATCTGACCGGCTAAATTAGGTTCATATCGTTCATCCTAACACGTTTACACTAGACACACACACACACACACACACACACACATATATATTATACATGTGTCATTGTTTTTTTTCTTTCTCCACACATTTCCCAGATTTAGGCCTGAGCTGCGGCCTACATCTTGTCTTGTTGGCATAGCTGATAGAAAAAGAAGAGAGAAACTTCATGGACAAAAGTATTGGGACACACATGTTCTGATCACACCTCTCATTCGTTAAAACTCATTCACACTCAGTCACAGCAGTCTGCCTCTCTAACACAAATCAGTGAAGGAACGGGAGGTTCTGAAGAGCTCACTGAACTCCAGCGTGGTTCTGTATGTAATAGGGAGACACCGCTGCACCAACAACAAGAAGTTCAGCTGGTGAAATTTCCTCCCTCCTAGATCTTCCTCCATCAGCTGTGAGTGGTGTTATTATTGAACAGTGGAAGAGTTTTAGGGAGGAACAGCTCACAGAGAGCAGCTCAGCCACCGAGTGGTCTGTCAGACCACGTAAAGTTACAGAGCGGGGTCAGGGCCGAGTGCTGAGCTCAGAGCAGAGTGCAGAAAAGCCTCCAACTGACTCAGTAACCTGCAGCAGAGCTCCAGACCTGCTGCTGCTGCTGGTAGAGCTGCTGTTAAAAGGGGACCAGCTCCATATTAATAATGCCTATGGGAATGCCTTTAGAATGGGATGTCATAAATGCTCGTGTATATGTAATGTGTAGGTGTCCCAATACTTTGTCCGTACAGTGTAAATCCTTCTGAGTATGACCTACTGCATGAACATCTGAGCCCAGTCCCAGTCTATGTAGTATGCACTGGTGTGTGAGTGTGAAGAACCTTTTCAAGATTAGGGTTCTTTACCAATTTAAAGGTTCTTCACACTCTAAGGAACCAACTTTTTGCTCCGGAAACCACTTAGCTAGTTCTGACCATGGCTTCAGCTTAGGTGACTTATACTCTGTGGTGGGATGCAAAACCCCCTCTGACATGTGAGCCAGGAATGAGAGATGACAGGGTTAAAAGGGAGGTGACGGGGTGGTAAAGGGTCACAGCTTGTCATAGCTTGGCATAGACACATAAACAAGGTAGAGATGGAGTTCATAGGAGTTTTTACATTTTTAAGCACCTTTATTTTTAGGTGCGCACCTGATAAATATGTAATCCGTACCACAGGATCATCCTCATCCTCAAGTACCTAATTAAATATGAATGAAATTAAATATAAAAAGGATCCCACTATAATTACAAGTAATCCAGCTCCAGTTAGTAACTCACCCTAGACTGATTTTTTTTCTGATTTAGCCTGGAACGCTCAATTTGGGAATTTTATGATAGGATCCATTTCCAGCACAATCGCCCAAACAACTCGGGCACAGAGCCTATTATTATAAGCCATCTGTGTAATCTCAGCTGGGTCAATTGCTTGATACATTGTCGCGAGGCCAAAGACCAGCTTTATTCCGAGAAATTGTAAGCATCCATATGGGAATTATAGGTTCCACTGCTACGATATGGCAATAACGTAATAAGAAAATAACACGTCCCTAACAATGCAGCACACTTTCCACAGCCCTTGGGCATAACAGAGGACTTGGCGGCTACAAATTATATAAGTGTATTGGAAGCGGGCCTGCGGATAACATTGTTATAGGGCTGCCGTTCTGCTTTCCAACAACGAGCCGCATGGCCTAGGGACCCGGTATATTTCTCACTCTGTTCCCCACCTTGTTTTTCGGTGATATTTCACAGCGTGAGTATATGGACCCTCCAA